>NW_025385047.1:0-4216 GCF_016433145.1 Gracilinanus agilis
CCTCTCCTCTCCTCTCCTCTCCTCTCCTCTCCTCCTGCCCCCCTGCTTTGTATGGGTTAGTCCACTCTATTTTACACCCCCCCAATCTAAAAAAGTTAAAGTTAAACAGTAGTGTGCTACTGAACTGAAACTGCTAAAAATGAAATCTCTAATAAAGGGAGAGAGAGCGACTACTGTATGTATTTATTAAGTATGTGCCTCGGTGCTGGGCAGGGGTAATATTTTTGCACTTAATTTGCATTCTTAGCACTTAGCATAGGGCCTGACCCCATAATCAAAGCCAGGCGAAATTTAGTCACTGTCCCTAAAATGTGTCTCTATCCCTGCACGAAAAAAATTAATCTCTGCAAATCATTCTGAATGCTTACTTATAAATACAGGTACACAAGGATCACAGATTTAGATCAGAAAGAGAACTCAGAGCTCATCTGTTCCAATTAACTCACTTTACAGGTAACGATTCTGAAGAGCAAAGAGGTTTGGAAAATTGCCCAAGGTTAGACAGTAGCTGAGTTGAGATTCAAATGCAAGTCCTCTAATTCCAAATCTACTGTACCACACTGCCTCTCATTATCATAAAACATCCATTAATTCGGATAATCTCAGGCAATTATTTCAAATGCATGGGGATCTCATGCAGGCACAGAGTATATAACACTCAATTTGTGTTGCATGCAGTAGACCAAACATGTCATAACAACAGAATATATGTGGTAAAAATCAATGTTCTGGGCCATTCCTATAGGACATATCATCCACCAATGCAAATCAGCAACTCTTTTGCAATTTATAGTCTTAGAGGGTTGCCTGGGTAACTCAGCAGTTCAGTGATTTGGTCAGGATCCCACAGTTAATATTTGTCAAAGTACTGAACCCTGGTCTTCCCGATTACCAGACCAGGTTTCTATCCCTTCATTATTATTGCATACAATAGATACAATATAGAGATCATATGCAAAAATATAATACTTGAAAGTGCATGTTGGGGTTTCATAAAAAATATACACTATATAAAGTCCAACAGACATCTTCTCCTTACACTTTATCCAATACCCCCAAGAGTGTCCTATGCGATCTTTATCTATCATCATTAGCTGGATAGTCTCAGCATTTCTTTGGTAAACCACTACGATTTCTACAGTATACTCAGACTTACTTCCAGAAGATCTAACTCTAAGCCTGTGAATGGACCAGGTTGAATGCTACTCTAGTCAATCAATAAGCATACTATGTGCCAGACACACTGAGCTAAACCCTGAGGATATAAAGTTAAAAGATAGTCCTTGCTCTTGAGTTCACAATCTAACAGGAGAGAGAACACCCAACTAACTATGTATAAACAGCTATATACAGGATTAATTGGAAACCAAGAAGAGGCACCAGAATGAATGAGGCTTCCTGCAGTCGGTGAAAATTTAGACAAGACTTGAAGAAGCAGAGAAGCCAGGAGGTAGGTAGAGAACATTCCAGACAGGAGTAACAGGCAATGAAAATGGCTGGAGCTGGAAAATGTAGTGAAACAGTAATAAGGTCTATGCCACTTGATCAAAAAATATGTGAAGGGGTCAGGAGAGTATAAAGTGTAAGAGAACTGAAGAGGTGGGGAGGTGGAGGGAATAGGTTATAAAGGCTTTGAATGCCAAATAAAGGATTTTATATTTGATTCAGGAGAGCTACTGAAAGTTATGGAGTGTGTATTTTGTGGGAGAGAAAGGGGGAGATTCATGGTCAGATATATATTTAGAAAAATCACTTTGGTGGCTACATGGAGGATGGACTAGAGTGGGAAAAGGCTTGTAGTTGACTAACCAAACAGAGCACTAGTTCTATAATCCAGGTATGGGATGATGAGCTCCTACCACAGAGTGGTAGCAATATCAGAGAAGAAAAGGGGACATATTTGAAAGATGTTACAAAGATAAAATCAACAGGCCATGGTAATGGTTTGGTAAAGAGTTGAGGATTATACCTAGATTAGGAGCCTGTGTGAATAGATGGTGGTGCCCTCAAAAGTATAAAGAATTTAGGATGAGATGAGATTTTGAAGGGAAGTTCAGTTTGGGACATGTTAAGTTTAAGATGTCTACGGGACTTTCAGTTTGAGATGTCTAAAAGGCAGTTTGAGTTTGAGATGTCCAATAAGCAGTTGGAGACAGGCAACTGGAGTTTCGAGATTCAAGATCAGCACAGAGATTAGAGCTAGATAAATAGATTTGAGAATCATCAGCATAAAGAAGAACTGAATCCATGGAAGCTTATAAAACAAGTGAAAAAGTACAGAGGAAGAGGAGAAAAAGGCTCCCAGATAAAACCCCCGTGGAACATTCATAGTCAGTTATCACGACCTGAATGAAGATCCAGTGAAATAAAACTATGGAGTAGCTGGGTAAGAGAATTCCAGGAGAGAATTCAGAGTCCTGAAAACCAAGAGAAGAAAGTATCAAGGAGAAGAGGGTGATCAATGTTATCAAAGGCTGCAGTGAGGTCAAAGAGAATGAAAACTGATAAACTGAGCACCGGATTTGGTGATTAAAAGGTCAATGATAACTTTGGAGAAAACAATTTCAGCTGAATGAAGTCAGAAGCCAAAGAGTTAACCAAAGTATAGCACATACTGAGTTCTAAATATTTAATCCTTGCAGTCACAATTCTATGAACCCAGATAGAAAGGATCCAGGAAAAATGGGTGGAATTTAGGTTAAGTTGGGGGGGGGGGGGAGGAGAGGGCCTCTGACACTGGACAGTGGAATTCAACTGCTGACAAACCAATTCCTAATTCATTCTCAATTGCAGTGAGCATGAGTGAGCACCCTGAGCCTACTCAGAGTTGTAGCAAAAATACTTTGGCTTCTTTCGCTGTGTTCTGTCAATACTATTTTTATTTGTGTCATCCTCCTTGCCATTCCTACATCACTTTTCTGTGACTCAAAGAGCTTGTCTACTGGTAAATAAGGATAGTTTCCCCTGAAAAAGACTTTATTTTCCATACAGAATCTCCTGTAGCTATAATGATGTCTGACAGCCTGCCTTATCAGTCAATAGGTATTTATTAAGCATTGACTATGTAGTACTAATAACAGTTATTACTATCATGTAGTACTTAAAGGATGGCATAAAAGTTGGATCTGAATTTGATTTATTACCTTGTTTGATTCTCACAACAATCCTCTGAAGTAGTGGTTCTATTATTATTCCCATTTTATAGATGAGAAAACTGAGGTTAAAGAAGGGTTAAGTGCTAGGGTCACAAAACCCCAGCAATTCAGAAATTACTGACTATAAGACCATCTCTCTATCCACTATTCCATTATATTTCCCACTGAAGATACAAAGACAAAAAAAAATCCCTGCCTTTGAGAAGGTTACATTCTAAAGGTATACAAAACATTAAAAAGCTGACTATATAATAATTTGAGAAGGGAGTGAACACTAACAACTATGGTTATTAAGAACAGTTTTGCACAAAAAGTACTTCTGAAGTAGAATCTTGAAGAAAGGTAAGAAATGGAGGTAAGGAAGAAGTGTATTTTCAGGCATACAGAAATGTCCTGTGCAAAAACCTAGAGAAAAGGGGGGTGGAGGGGAAGGAGGTGATGGAACATCAAGTTCTGGAAACAATAAGACAAAAATAAAGAGCGTAAGAAGGGGAATAATGTGAAATAGCTGGAGCCAGATTATAAAGAACTTTAAATGCTAAATTAAGAAATTTACATTTTATCCTAGTGACAACAAGGAGTGACATGAACATGTTAATTCCCTTATCTAGTAATTGCCTAGTTAGATGACTTCAAGTTACACTGGTTGGCAAAAAAAAGGACCACCTTAACTAAGCCTGTGGAAGTCTTAATTTAGACTGATTCAATAATGCTGGAAGGTTCCCCTCGAGGCCATTTAGGAGGATCTTTATGAGATCCTCATTGCCCAAAGTTGGAAACCCAAGCTGACTACTACATTGTGGTTTTCATCTTGTTGCTCCTACAATTCAAACCTGTGCCTTCAATAGCTAGTCAGGACATTAAGAAAAAAAGGTAGGGGTCAGCTGGGTAGCTCAGTGGATTGAGAGCCAGGTCTAGAGACAGGAGGTCCTAGATTCAAATCTGACCTCAGACACTTCCCAGCTGTGTGATCCTGGGCAAGTCACTTGACCCCCATTGCCTAGCCTTTACCATTCTTCTGCCTTGGGGCCAATACACAGTATTGACTCCAAGATGGAAGG
>NW_025385048.1:0-5469 GCF_016433145.1 Gracilinanus agilis
ATATATATATATATATACACACACACACAAAGAGAAAGAGTTTGTGTTTGTACATGTGTAAATCTATATATGTATCTATACATATATAGATATATTTCTATACATTAACAGATTTTTATTTCATATTTTCAGAATGTCAGTCCCCCTATAGTAATGGTGTCTTATACTTGACAAGAATAATTTCAAAGGGATGATGAAGCTGCTTTAGGCATTCAATTAATGTGTGTGTGTGTGTGTGTGTGTGTGTGTGTGTGTATGGAAGTCTTCTTGAAAAGAAAAATTCATATTTCATTATATTTCCAAAAATGAGAGTCAAGACAAGGCCATTTTCTTAGTATTTCTATATTTAATTTAAATAGAAGCCATAGAATCCTTTTTCCTGTCTTTAACAAAGGTAATACCTGACTTTATTCCAACTGAATCTTCACAATCTCCTGAGTTTGTGCTAAATTATGCACATCATTTCTTCAGTCCAGACTTTTTAAAGAAGAGAATAAGATGGCATAAGCTGCTTTTGGCAAATGTATAATGCAAGAAAGGTTATTGAAATGATTCCAGCTGTGCCAGAATATCTAGCCTCGTTCTACCTTGTAAAAACAAATGCATACATGAAGATTTCCCCATTGTACTTAATAAGCTTGCCTAACGCACACAGACAACAGCTTTTCCTTAGACCCCTTCCTAATGATCCCCTATGCAGCCAGACCGGAAACTCAAGACTCTTTAATATTCTACCCTCATTATTCTCATTTTCTATAATTTAACAACTTCTCATATTATTCTTAATGGAAAAGTCATGCAATATTGAGCAGTAACTGCTGTTAATTTCCTGCTGCATATCATTTGCATTTTTTGTTGCTGGTGGAGAGTAATTAACATTCTCTAATTATCATACTGATTGTCTTCTTTAGCTTATGAGAATATAGTCATCTCAGCTCTCATTGATCTTACAATAGTATATTTTATTGGTTCCAATAATAGTATCCAGGGATATACAAGACTTAAATTTTTACTAAAAAAATTGTCTGATCCAGCAGTAACAGGTTTTCTAAATGATTTAATTTGGATTAGAGTAACGTAAGTTTTTATAGCCCCTATCAAAAACATGGAATCTTATTTCTACAGTTCTATTCTTTTTTGTGAAGATAACTGCAGTTCTATTATGCTATTACCACAAGAGAAAATGTTTCCTTGTATTCATTAAGATTGTATTCTATTCTACTGCCTTTTCAAATACCAGAGGGGGGGGAAGAAACCTATGAATACACTTATAAATTATAATGATTTTCCCCAAATATTTAAGAAATTAGATACATCCTACTAAAATTATGGAATTTCATTCTAAAATATATTTAGTTATTTATTTGTTCAACTATCAATACCTAGTAAAAATGTAATAAAAATTCGGGACTTAAAAATATAAATCTAAAGAAAGCACATACAATTTTCAAGAGTAGTTCATTATTTACTATGTTCATTGTCTTCAATAAATAATGAATGCATTATATGTTCTGTTCTTAGGGACTAGTTTAATGAAAGATCACATATATTTATTACAATTGTTATTTATAAATGATGCTTTGCATTGATCCAAAGGTAATCTAAAGTTCTTCCTTTTATAGAGCAGCAGACTATTTTCCCATAGTCATCTCCAATTGTTCCAAGTAAGCATTATATGATTAATATATAGGAATGACAAAGAAGAAGTTTAAACCAATGACCTGCAAGAGAGCACTTTGATTTTCACCTTTGGCACATGAGTGGTGAAGATTAGCTGATTTTTATCCACCATGATATTAGAAATAAAAATAAGAAATTTACTTAGTCTGAATGAGGAAGGATTTTTATTAGAATGAGAAATGAACTGAGTATTACAAATTTACCTCCCTAAAAGCATTAAGTAGACAACTCCTTGGAATAGTTTAGATGTTAGTTTCTCAGTTCCTCTTAAAGAAAAAGAAAGGGTAGGTGACCTTTATAACATCTTAAGCTTTGTCCTGGCCCTTGGTAATTCTGAAGTTTGTTAGAAACATCAGAATAGTACTTAACTTTAGATTGATAAATGATGTAAATGGATTAATGGTCAGGAATTATGTTAATTCCCACCGTTAATTCCTAAAAAAAATTATTCAAATAAGTTTTTCCATTCTAGTGGTAAAAAAGACAGAGGCAACTTGATTTCTCAGTGGATAGAGTAGTAGTTAGGAAGACCTGCGTAAGACCTCATTCACTTACTAGCTATCTGAACCTAAGCAAGTCACTTAAGTTTTGTTTACCTTAAACCACTAAGAAGGAAATATCAAACGACTCATTTATCTTTGCCTGGAAACATACATTAGGTATTAATATTCTATGGTCCATGCAGTCATGAAGAATTGGACGTGACTGACCAACAACAATGTGAAAAGATATCATTAATTGCATGACATTTTCTTGTTCCTCCTCCCAATAATGTATACAATGAAATGATAAGTAGCATTTGGTTACACCTTAATGACCATTTGTTACTGGATTTCAGTACTCATTCTTATCAAATTCTTTTGCATTTAGTTCTATCTGTAGTACTCTTCTCTTCACCACTCAGATCATGGAAGGCTAGCACATTTTTGTCCTTGCATTCCTTTCGCCTACTATAATATTCTACAAATAAAAGATACTTAATTAGTATTTAATAAATTGAATCATTTCAATGTGTCCTTCAATAGACAAAAGAAATCTTACCATTTTGTTCCTTGAAAAATAGTTTTCCAGATATTCCTTTTCAGTAGACCATCTGTTCAAATATCATCATACCTGTCTCAACTTATAGAACAAAGAGTTGTACTTTAGGTTCTGAACCAAATGAGGTATTTTTGAGGAAAGATGATTTCATGATGTATTTCTATTTTTCATGTCTATCTTTTATCAAGAGCTTAAGGCTTCTACCTCTGTTCAGGTTTTGATCCATATGACTGTGAAACTTTTTTTTCCTGACAATCTTCCATCTCTAATTCTAGAAAATCATTGTAGGTGATGTCCCACCCCCCTTGGGATGTTATGTCTTACCCAATGAGTTTTACTAAGATCATTTATTGATGAAGCATAAGCTTATACACCAAATCTCTCCTTATCTCTACCATACTCTACAACATCTAATACAAAAAATAAAATATTTAGAATTCAAAAGAAATTTTTAATTTTTAATTTTTAAATATTTTTTTATTTTTAAAAGTTCTATTTTTCAAGATGTAAGTTCACAAACATCCTGTAATTTTTCTGTGAATTCTAGCTTAGGAACCTCTGATTTAAGGGTTACAGAATTATATTGTAACGAAAATTCATGCTCTTATGAAGACCTTACTGAGACAATTTTTACTTTCTAAAATGTCCAAAGCTTAAGAGAATAGAGATTAGAAATGTGAGATGTGGTATTTAACAGCTAGAATTTGAACTTTTAATGATAAAAGATGTCCAGTGTTTTGGCACCTTGCTCTGAATATTTGCAGCCTTTTACAGGACCATAAACATTTCCTCTTTCATCCTTCTGCATAGTCAGAGACTAAGTTGAATTTAAATGATTGTTATACTGACAACTTCAACTTTTTCACATTTATCAGATTTCCACTCTTTTCCTTCTATAGCTATTTATATATTTTCAGTTGTGAACCTATTCTTACCTCTTCAAAATAGAGGGATTTTTTTGTTCAAACTAACAAATTGGTGGTTCTTGCTTAAAGAACAGAAGTTAAGTAACTGACACTTTCCTACTCCTCCACCAATCCTACTGTCATACAATTGTCCTGAGAGACTGAAATTTACTGTCCATATGACTTAATAATTCTGACACTGAGTATATGAAAAGAACTAAACATGCCTTTTCCAATAAAAGGCATATCCTTTCTATTCAAAAGGTTTCAGTGACAATTTGTCTTTATCAAGTAAATATGGCTGATCTGCTAGCTCTGTTCTTTAAATTACATTTTTTTCTGTTCTGATCTCAGAAAAACTATTTTTAAAATTTTTAAAATGCATTTAGGCATAAATACAATTGAAATTTTAACATGTTTTACTCCGCAAATTGTGTGTAATCATTGTGGAATGGTTTTATAATGAGGAGTATCAGCTAAATTAATTTCACAAAGGATCACAGGTTAAAACACAATTCATGGTCTTGAATATGAAAGGTCATGTTCAGCGAGAAAACCTCATACGAAACTGTGACTTTTATGACACTGAAAACTTATTTCCATTCTGAATTATTCATCAAAATTATTTTTCAGGAATGTTGGTTATTGTATACTCAAGTTTTCTCTTTTTTATATTCAAAAATGGAATTTAGAGGCATATAGTTATAAAAGGTCATATATTAAAATAAGTATCTGAAATCTAATGACAAATGTAAAGGGAAGGACCACATGTGGAATACAATATTGTTACATAAATAATTTTCAGTATATTGTTAGAATTTGTTCAGATAACTCAACAGTCATCAATCACTGTAAGTTATAATAGTGTCAAATCAAAATAAAAAGGTGAGAGAAAGAGAGACAAAGGGAGAGGCAGGGAGAAAGAGAGATACAGAGACAAAAATAAACTATATTTGAAAAAGCCTATTTCTCAATACATCCAGGTAGTATGTAATTTTTTAATGGCACTTCATCTCCCTGGATTCAATGGCAAAAAGTGAGAAAGAAGGTAGGGTAAGGACAGTAATGCCTTGGAAAGTGTAATAAATTTTATGTTAAGGCATTCATTTAGAATCCATACACCATTTTAAATGCCTTTGTAGCTTTGGATTAAACAATCATCCACCATTCCATCCATCCTTCTTGCCTTCCTTCCTTCCTTCCTTTCTCTCCCCCACTCCTTTTTATTTCTCTTTTCCTTTTTTATTTATTTTCTCTATTTCATTTTCCCTATCACTCTCCATA
This sequence comes from Gracilinanus agilis, assembly GCF_016433145.1. Lineage (NCBI taxonomy): Eukaryota > Metazoa > Chordata > Mammalia > Didelphimorphia > Didelphidae > Gracilinanus > Gracilinanus agilis. The sequence continues at coordinate 4,911 of NW_025385048.1, forward strand.
TCTCACTAAAATTATCCACTTTCTGATTCTATCTCTCCTCTTTCCCTGTCCTCATATACATGTTTTCATATGGCTATATATATATGTGTGTAGTTTTATTTTCTTATTCTAAAAACCGTCTTTTCATAAACTTTGGCCATTTATAAATTGATGAATAATATATATTTTTAATTTTACTCAGTTCCCATATTTGAGAAATAAAACTTATATCAGATAAACTTGCCAAAATTTTTCTAAGTTTCTTGATTTCCTTCTAATCTTGGCTGAATTTGTTTTATTTGAAAGTCTTTAAAATTTTTTAAATACAATCATAATTAGCCACTTTACTTCACTCATCCTCTGTGTCTCTTATTTGGTAATAGATTCTTACCTTAATTTAAGATTTGACTGGTAAAAATTCACATGCTCCCTTAATTTTATTATGATACCCTTAATTTTATTATGATATCACCTGTTATGTCTAAATTATGTACCCATTTTAACTTTTATCCATCTATCATTCTATCTATCTATCTATCTATCTATCTATCTATCTATCTATCTATCTATCTATATCTAT
>NW_025385049.1:0-5981 GCF_016433145.1 Gracilinanus agilis
TATAATAAAATATTATACATTAAAATATATTAAAATATATGAAGACACCATAACAGGAAGGGGGAGCTATCAGTGTGGTAAGGGAACTCAAAATTATGCCATGCAAAAATAATCTAAAGCAACTAGGAATGTTTAATAACCCAAATACTTTTATTTTAGAAAAGATTTTATAAAGGGGCATGTTTCTAATTTTTAAATGGCTTTCAGATTGAAAAAGGATAAGATCTCTGATTCCAGAAAGCAAATTTAAGAGTGATAGAGAGGAATAAAAGTAAAAACTTGATAATAGGTAGAATTTGGAGCAGCTAGGTAGTTAATAAAATATCAGGCCTAGAGCCTGATGTTTTATGGAGGACCTGGGTTCAAATCTGACTTCAGACACTTTCTAGCTGTGTAATCCTGGGCAAGTCACCCTGTTTGCCTAGCCCTTGCCTTTTTGTCTTAGAGTTGTTACTGGGACAAAAAGCAAGGGTTCCAAAAAAATAGGTAGAATTTTCCCAAAATAAAATAGGATATATCTGTAAATAGTGTGTTTTCCATCACAAGAGTTCTTCAACTAAAACCTTAAAGATTATTTGTTCAAAATGTCATAGAGTAATTCATACTTCAAGTATGGGCTAGAATGGATGTCCCATCCTAATTCAGGATTATATGATTCTGTAAGTTTTGTTTTCTTTTTTCCTAGTATGTCTGAGGAATTTGTGTCTGATTCTTCTCATTTCTCTCAAAATCAATGGCAAATATTTCCATTTTATCTATCAGGAGTAGGGGTGATGGGAATAGCCAGATGGGCAAACCAACCTTAGAATCAAATATGAAGCCTCTAGCTCTAGAGCAGAAGATAGAGAACATGTATCTAATGGAAGAACCTAGAGAGTATACATGCACTACAAACACTTATTAAGCACCTATTATGTGGTAAACAAGTAAACATCAGAAACAAAACAAGAATATTTTTCTCAAAACTCTGCAATTTATTATTTGATCTTTATTCTCCTGATATTTTCTGTTGTTTGTTATAGATCACTGGCTTTAAGAATTATAGATTCCTCGGCTCTGTTTATAGCTAGTCTGTCCTCCGGGCATTTCTAAACTACAAAATATTCCTCATTCTTTCATTGGAAATTCTATAGCTGTCAAGAGTTACACAGTTTCTGGAAGTATAAACACTAACTTGCCCATACCAAGCTCTTAGCTTTTCCATTAGTGAAGGAATTATTGGGCTAAATCCAATTGGGACCCCAAGACCCCCATAGAGTGCACAGGAGAAACATCTCTAAAACTTCATTTCATGCACTTTGGTGCTAGTTCCCTACCAATTTACTGAGTGACAAATAGAAAAATATCTCATCTTGATTCCTAGACAGCAGCACCCTTATTTTCAAAGTTCAAAAAGACCGTTACCCTTTCCCATGAGGCAGTTCTCACACTACTGACTTTCAATGCAACTCTTGCAGGCATTCAGCATTTTAAAGCATGCCTCAGTGTTTGTTAGTGGCACATTTGAAATCACATCTATGTGCTTCCTAACATGAGGACAGAGGAAAGTCTAAAGATTAACTACCTTCCTTCTCTGCTCCTGTTCCTTATGAGTGGCACTTGGGAAAACTTGGGCTTTTTTTTCTGTTTTTGCTTACCCTGAGACATGCAGCATCAGCAGTATGTAGAAGACGAAGAAAAGATTATGCGTATACCAGAAGATGTCATAATTAGAAACCCTGAAAAACAAATACTTGTATTTAGTGCTACTTGCATTTATCCTACTCCACCTAAAAGGAATATGCATGGTTCTATAAATGGGACACTATTTACGATGACTTAAGAATGGAGTGAATCCTAGGTTTAAACTCTTAATATCAAAGTATGGCTAATGCATTCAACAGTACAAAGAAAATTGAAATCAATTACAAATAATGGTTTGTCGGCTTAAAACCTTCCAGGATATGGTAATAATAAATGTAATGTAACTAAAATAAATTCTGCTGTTGGGTGTGATATCAATGTAGAATGAAGGAACTAGGAACCGAGACTACTGATAAATCAGCATATCTACTTTTTTATTTTTAAACATGCTTATTATCTTTTCTTTTCTCCTACTTCATAAAGATTTTTTTACTGCTTAACATGCTATTGCTCTGTAATTTCAGTCATGACTGACTCTTCATAAACTCATTTGGAGTTTTCTTGGCAAAGATGATGGAATAGTTTGCCATTTCCTTCTCCAACTCATTTTTTAAAAATCCTATAGAATCAATACTAAGTATTGGTTCCAAGGCAGAAGCATGGTAAAGGCTAGGCAAATGGAGTTAAATGACTTGCCTGGGGTCATGCAGATAGCAAGTTATCTGAGGTCAAATTTGAACTTAGCATAGTGGCTTCTCCTATGAAGAAACTTTATCCACCAACAAATTTCAAACATGCAGTCTTTAAAAGTCTTTAAAAGTTACCCAAAGGGAACCAGCTGGGTAGCTCAGTGGATTGAGAGCCAAGACTGGAGTTGGGAGGTCCTAGGTTCAAATCTGGCCTCAGACACTTCCCAGCTGTGTGACCCTGGGCAAGTCACTTAACCCCCATTGCCTAGCCCTTACTGCTCTTCTGCTTGGAGCCAATACACAATATTGATTCCAAAATGGAAGGTAAAAGTTTAAAAAAAAAGTTACCCAAAGGGATATGTAAGTTAAGCTACTATCAAGGTGAATTCCACCAAGTTCTATTAATCAATGTCCTTTCAGTAAAGATATTCAGTCAATAACCAATCTGTCTAACTATATATTAGAATGCAACCCACCATTCTCTATTCTGTCCATAAAGATTATCAGATGAGATTTTGCCAAATGCCTGTCTAATTTCTAAATGTCCTCTTTCCTTGATATAGTGGTCTAATGATGTTACCAAAAAAAAAAAAAGGAAATAAGGTTATTTGGATATAACCGTCTTAATGAACTTAAATTAGCTTTTAGTTATCACCCCTTCAATTTTTAATGCCTCATGCATTCGCTGTTCAATAATGTGTTCTAGAATTTTATTAGGGATTGAAGTGACATTTATTGAACTATAAATTGTGTAATCTTCATTTTTGCATTTAAAGAACTGGAAAATTATCCATCTCCAATTATCTGGCACCTCTCACTTTCTCTATTATTCCACTAAGATTTCCAACTGCAGTCCAGACAATTAAGAAGCATCTATTAAGTACCTTCTAGGTATCAGCCATTGTGCTAAATGCTGTGGAAACAGAAAGGTGAAAAGCAATTGCTGTTTTCAAGGAGCTCAGAATTGTATGGAAAAGACAACATGCAAATAATCACAACAGACAAATGTATACATGGGAGATTGGAGATGATCCCTTTGGAGACTGAGGACTAGGGAAATGTTTCACATAGAGGGTGGGGACTTCACCTGAGATTTGAAGGTAGGCCAGGAAGCCAGGAGGCAGAAATGAGGAGGGAGACTGTTCCAGATGTGGAGAATAACCACTGAAAATTCCTGGAGTCAGGAGATGAATTGTCTTGTTCAAGGAATAGAAAGAAAACCAAAAGAATCCAAAAGTATGCGGAGGGAAAAAAAGTTTAAGAAGATTAGAAAAGGAGAAAGGGGCAGATTATGGAGAGTTTTTAAAGTCAAGCAGGATATTATATTTGACACTAGATCAATAGGGGTGGGGGAAGGAATTTACTGACAATTTGATAGCTGAGTGGATGATGGACTGACTTGGAGAGAGCCTTGAATCAAGGAGGTTCAACCAGCAGGATACTGCAGAAGTCTAAGCATGAGGTGATGACGGCCTTCACCAGGGTGATGGCAATGTCAGAGGAGAGAAGGGGCCATATATGAGAGGTGTTGCAAAGGTAGAAACAAGACTTGACAACTAACTGGATATACAGAGTGAGGGAATAAGCATCATACCTAAGTTTCAAGCATGATGGACTGGAAAGATGGTGGTACCCTGGACACTAATAGAGAAGTAAGAAAGCTATGTTCTACTAGATTTTTCAGATCTTTATGGTATAATTCACCTGAGTCTAAATGCTTAAAGAGGCAGCTCACACAAGGGAGAAAGAGTGCTAGCTTGGAATTCAGAAATTGTTCTATCATTACAGTCGTGTCTGAATCCACTGGACCCCAGTGGGGTTTTCTTGGCAAAGATACTGGAGTAGTTTGCCATTTCTCTCCTCAGCTCATTTTACAGATAACAAAACTGAGGCAAACAGGGTTAAAGTGGCTCGCCCAGGATCACAAAGCTGGTAAGTGTCTGAGGCTAGATTTGCAACCCAAATCATGATTTTTCCTGGCTCCAGGTCTGGCAGTGTACCTACTGAGCCACTTAGTTGACCCAAAAGACCTGCAGTCAAATCTTGCCTCTGGTACTTACTAATTGTGTGCTCTTAAAATTCATAGGTCCTATTTTCCAAATCTGTCAAATAAAGAAATTGGACTGAATACCTCTAGGTCCTTTCCAGTTCTAGAACTTTGATTCTCTGAGCTATGATTAACTATGTACTCTTTTACTATCTTTTGGGCTATTTTTGACTTCATTTCCCTGTTAACTTTTTTGTTCTTCTCTTGAGTCTGAAGACTGCCCATCTCAGTAGAGAAGCTAGAAGTCAAACATGAATCAAATCATTCTAATTTTTCTTTGTTTTCTATTAACATTACATAGTATGCACCAAGGAGTAGATCTATTCCTTCCATGTTCACCTTGCTTTAAACACATAAAGAGTTGTTTTTGTGAGATCTTGCCAAATGAAAATATACAATGTGAATGTGAATAATGCAGCCATGTTGGAGAATTCACCATTCACCATTGTAGAGTACATAGAATTTGTTATAGTATATAGCACAGTCCCTAGTTCCTTTGTTGTTCTGGGTTGTCTTCTGGTCAATGCATATGATTGAACATCATCTTTTAGATGTTGCTTGAAAGGAACAGAGTACAAGAGAATGATCTCCTGCCTTCCATCCTCATCACTAATTTCCTCTTAAAAGCAACTTACAATCATGTTCACTTTTTAGCTGACATATGACAGCTATTCATATGGACCTTAAAGCACTGCATGCCCCCCCAAAAAAAACCTAGATTATTTTTATTAATAAGAATTATTAACTATATATAACTTCTCATTCTTGAAATTAGGGCAGTTGCTAATGAAAGAGGGGGTGTTTCAAATTCAAGAGCAAGACTTTATACTTATCTTTATTAAGCTTCATTTTATTACATTCCACTCATCATCCTAGCCTATAAAAATCTTTTGGGATCCCAATTCTTTAGTCCAGTCCAGCATGAAAATCAAATCATCAAGCCAATTCATGTCAAATATGAATAATAACCTCCCCAGTATTTTGTCATCTGCAAATTTGATAAACATGAAATCTATGTCTTCATTAAAGTCATTGATAAAAATGCTAAACAGAACAAAGTCAAGAAAAGATTCCTAGGTGGAGGCTTTTAGCCTGGGTCAGTAAACTGTCATAGATTTAAGGAAATATTTGAATTTGAATGGGGAAAATATTACATTTTTATTTTCAGTAGAAATTCACAATTTCCTTCATTTATTTATAAATATTATTCTAATTAGAAGGAGCACACCAAACTGCCAAAGTGACCCATAACAAAATACTTGCATGTACATGCCCATATACACAGTCCCATACACAAAGTTGAGGATCTCTGCTCCAGTTCAGTACAGATCCATTAATTAGTCAATACTTCTGGAACATGTCATTCAACCATTTCCAAGTCCAACTAACTATATTTTGGCATATTGTACATCTTTCCATTTTGTGCAAAATTATATCAAGAAATTTTATCAAATGCATTAACAAATATTAGGGAGATTACATATACATTTCCCTAATCTGTTAGTCTCATAAGAAAAAGGAGGGAGGGAAGAAGAGAGGAAGGAAGGAAAGAAGGGAGGAAGGGAGGAAGGAAGAAAGGAAGGAAGGAAGGAAGGAAGGAAGGAAGGAAGGAAGGAAGGAAG
>NW_025385050.1:0-2141 GCF_016433145.1 Gracilinanus agilis
TAAAGCACTGTGGGAAAATCCAGTGTAATGGACTTTACTACTAGTAGTAGTGCAACCATCCAGGACACTCCCGAAGGAATGATGTAAAAGAATGCTCTCCACCTTGAGAGAAAGAACTACTGGGGGGGAGGGGAAGGGGTGGAGAAATGCCAAAACAAAACAGATGAAATCACTAATCACATGCATGTATGAGGATGTGATTTTGGGGTTTAGGATGTAAAAAACATCACTTGATAGTAAAAATGAATGATATGGAAATAGGTATCAAATGAGAACGTTTGTATAACCCAGTGTAATTTCTTGTCAGCTCTGGGAGGTGCATGGGAAGATGGGACAGAGAGAAAATGAGTGATGTAAACATGGCAAAACACTTAAAAATAAATTATTTCTGGAAATGATCTCAGATAACCCAAATGTACCTCCCCCCTTGCTTGTACCTACTGAAACTTCATTATCTGACTTTGCCATTTGCCCAGTTTGTTAGAATCCTTTAGTCTGCTTGTCTGACTGTTACAGTATTAGGCAACAAGGAACCCCTGATTCCGTTTCCATTGGGTAGAGGAAAAATAGTTTCAAATGCCATTATAGATCACTGCTCTAACCCAGACACCACTGAACCCCCCTTTGTCCACCTAACATCACCACTCACTCTAGGCACTGAATCAAAGTCATTTAACAAAAGGAGTTGGTGCAGAGGGCCAAAGTGGCTGAGCAGGCTGGGCACCATGATGACATGGTATCTTGCCTCCAGTCTGTCACTGAGTGAGGAGTCTGGGAGGGGGTGAAGGGAGGATAGATAGGAAGGTAGGAGCATGGGAGAAAGGAGAGAGGCAGGTAGAGTAAGGAAAAGGGAGGTAGCAGTCCCCAGTTCCATCCAGGGGGACTGTCTTGTTAAGGGGATTTGTCTCGTTAAGAGACCGAGTTCGTATTTGCTCCTATGCAAGGCCACTCTGGCACCACAGGTTTTTATAATTCATTAATTATAAAATGGGCAGTGAAATATTTGATTTACAGCAGCAGCAATAAAATATACAACTAAGAATTACAAAAGCAAAAGAAATTAGAGTGTATATAAGCCAAGAAGACATCACCAAATTGGGGGAGACACCAACTCTTGGGTTCACCAGGCTGGGGGTCCCAGTACAGCCACCCAGAGTCCCGACTGGGATGGTCTCAGGCAGAGCGTCCTCTCCACATGTGAGACTCCAGAGGGTTGAGGGATTCGTGAGGACTTTTATGGGGGTCTAGATAAAAGTGGCTTTTTGCCAGTAAGGTTGTATAACCTGCTAATCTTGTGAAGGAATGTTGCATGTGGGATTAAAGCCAAAGATTTTGGACAAAATAATTTTGGGTCTGAGAATCTTCCCAAGAGAGGAGGCCAACCCTCCTTGAAAGATCCATGGGACTGTTTGAAGTTTTTCAGGAGTGGTGAGTTCCCAGAAACTGTAGGCATACAAATGGTCAGACATCCAAAGATGTCCACCTGGGGCCTGGCCAGGGTCCCACGAGATACCCTCCTTCACACCCGTCCTTGAACCGATACCACGTGGTGCTATCTAGGTCCAGAGCTAGGCGTAGGCCTATAGAAACTTTCCAAATTCATATATGAATCTTTCATTTGGCCTTAAGATTAGACAGTGCATAGGCTGTACCAGTTTGGGAGGTTAATTTGGTATACATATGGTAAATTTTCATGAACTTTACAAACGCACAATAATACAAGTATAATAGCAAATAAAAAAAATAGGGTGTAAAAAAGGTGACAAATAATTTTGAGCAGAAGCTGATTTAAAAAGGAAGTCCTACCAATGATGATTAATATCTGAAGTTACCAAATGTGAAATGTCCAATAGTTGCCCAGCAGCTATGCATGTCTGTATTTTATATTGGTTCAGGGCCCTTTGGTTGGATTCTAATAGTCGTTTGGTTTTTTCAGGAGACCATAATATATCTATTAAAGGCTGCAAAGATAGGTATATAGAAGGAAGAGGTAAGGTTTTGGTTATCCTCACTAACTAACTTAAACAGATCTTCATGAACAGGGGAAAAATAAAAAGCACCACCCTGCCAGAGTAAAAAAACGAACATTTTCCAGACAGCCAGTGAAAGGAGCAGTAAGGTTTACAGAATGAAGATCAGCT
>NW_025385051.1:0-3427 GCF_016433145.1 Gracilinanus agilis
CCCTTTCCCTTCCCCTTCCCCTTCCCCTTCCCCTCCCCTCCCCTCCTCTGCTCTCCTCTCCTTTCCTTTCCTTTCCATTAAAAAACAAAGTGTTAACATTTGGTACTGTACCTGTGGAGCTTTGTTCTAAGCTTTGAATTCTTTGTGTAGCTGCCTCCAAAGTTAGTTCTGGGGATCTATTTGCTTTCAGTTCTTCTAAGGTAGTATGATGTAAGAAGAGATATGTTTAATACTCTCCTAGCCTGTGCTCTGGTCTTTGAGTAGCCCCAAGCATTCTTTTCTCCCTTGGAATTGTGACCAGGGTCCCTTTCTCCACTGTGGCCCCTGGTGCTGGTGTCTGCTGGTGGTCCTTCTCAATCTGAGATCTCTCCCTCATACTGCAACCTGATTCTGTTTTTGCCTGATTGGCAATACTACAAGAATCTTGGACCCAGAGATAGCAAATTAACCCCTGTTAATGGGTGAATGGCTCCTTCTGAGCCATTGTTCAATCCCCCCTCCCCCACTGTCTATGACTGAGATTTCCTGAAATCTTGACTTCTGTTTCAGTTGTGTCCAAGGTCTTTTTCTCTTGGTGGGACCTACCTGGCACTTCACTTCCACACGGTGCGCTAGATTACTCCTCTTGATAGTCAAAGTTATTTTGGTCTGAAAAATCCCTTTGTTTTGTCTTTTTTTTTTTTTTTTTACTTACATTGCTCTAGAATTCTTTGCATTTTGGAGTGTAATTTGATAGAAAGCATATGGGTCCCTGTCCTCCTCATCTTGATTTTGTTCTCTCCAGGCTGGAAATTCTTTAAGCCAAATAAAAAATTAAATAATTTCAAATTTGATTAAATATATGTATATCTAATTTTAAACTTGTTCAGTTTGGATACTTCATATATATTTATAATTTTATATTCAGTTTATTATAATATATACTCATGTTTATCTAATTTTAAGTCTCTGTGCTTATGAATATATATGTGTATGTATATATACATATATATATATAAAGGACATACTGACCAATTCATGATAGGATAGCTATTTTTACATATTTGAATGAATATTATATCTAAGAATAATTATAATCTGTTTGGCTTTAGGATGTTGAATTAACACAGTGGGTAAAAATTCAAAGAGGTAGGCTTTGGCTTTATGAAATAATTTTGTTGCTAACAATTTGACTGACTTATCAAGGAGGCAAATGGACTGTTTAGGAGAGAGAATTCTGCATCACTCTAGGTATTTCTGAGATAGCTGGATGACCAATTTAACAGGAATCTTGTGAGATAAATTCCTCTTCATCTATGTAATATGCTTGATAATGACTTCTGAGGTCTCTTCCAATTCTGAGATCCTATGATTCTAAGAAATGAAGACAAATTAAATAAAGGAAAAGTATTAAACATCAAGAAACTTATTAGTTATTAAAGCATAGTTTAACTAGTAGTGACAGTGAATTGTTTAACTGTTAAGAATTTAACAATTTTTTTTTTACTTTTGAGAAATCAAAAATGTCTTCTTAACTCTTATTTTAAATTTGAAATCCAAAATTACAAATATCTATCTAGCAAAGCATTAATTTTGGATGGTAAAATTCAGTGCTGATCCTTTTATATCTTATGAAGTTAATATCTTTAGTATAAACATTTATATTTTTTAGCAAATTAGATTTGATGAGAATTGTCATCCTTCATGAGGAAAGCTGGATTAAAATATATTTCCAATATTTCAGTTCATGTTGCCTTATTTGGTGTGGGAATAAATCAATGGATTACAATAGTTTATTAGTCATTATATAGCAGTTCAATAACATCAATTTCTTAATGCTTACTTAGTAAATGAGGCACATATTTGTATGGCTCACAAAAATACATATAAAATATGACAAGTGCATTTTTAGTTTATAAATTTTAAGGACTTTGTGGAATCTCATTTATTTACTTGAAAGACTAGAATTACTCTAGTCCAACCCTGAATAAATGTATTCTTGTGAATTTTTTTATTAGTTTATGCTTCATGCAAATAAGGTTAATGTGGTTCACTAATTTAATAATATCTTTTTTGAATATCAAAAGTAATTATCACTTAGTAAGGCCTGGGTTTGTGTGAGGATGTGTTGAAAGCTAAGTAGGCATGAACCCAATGAATATGCAACAGTTTTTTCTATGTTTTCTTTTAGGGGTGAATATTTAGAGTGCCTGCATGAAGAGTTCTTGTCAAAAAATAACATTATTTAGGGGGAGGCACAATAAACATTTTGCATACAGTATAGATTACTGTCCAAAGATGAGTTATTTTTTTTGCACATGCTCCAATTTTGACCACTAATTTTTTTTCCCATTTTTAACAGTGGATTCATTATTACATTTGCTCCTATCAAAGTATTTTTTTCAAGCACAGGGTACAGAGCAAAGGGTTGCCTTACAAGAAATTTAAGTAGAAATTCTAAACAGCTCCTTGTCATAAAAATTTCACTTCTGAATACATGTTCTGGTAATGCGATATGTTTGTGAATCTAGGATAATCACTTTCTCAAAAGGATTGAATTTTCAGGAAATCTGGTCAGTGGAAACACCCAGGTTGAGAACAGAAATGTTGTAGCATATTACTACATATTTCTAATGCTGATTCATGCAAAATAAATTATATTTTTCTGGGAACATATGATCACCAAAGGAAGTCAGTATTGTATTGAGAGTAAGAGATAAAATATAGCTTAAATATTACACTCATATTCGTGAATTTTAAAAGATCTTTAGGAAGTAATCCAGCATTTTGGCTTATTGTGGTTGATGGACAGGAAAACATGGACTAGGATCACACAGAATGATAATGCACGTTTGAGTCATGAAGGAGATGTTATTGGGAAGATGGCTACTATAGTTCTCCGCTGCTATAGCATTTTTGCTTTTCATGGAAGCTTTCAGGATTAGTAGTATTTTTCAGAGATACAGGCTACCAAGAAGTAACTCTTCCAGATTATGGGACTGAGACAAAAGGAAATATGTAGAAAAGTAGGAAATAGGCCTTGTAACTTACATTTGCTCTGTTCCCTCTGGCATTGGATGGATTCGTCACCCTTACTGAGGAATATGCCCAGGATTTAGATGTTTATGTTCTGGTTAAGACCTCCTTTGACAGAAAATATTATGATCAGAGGGTTCATTTCTTTTTTGGTTATAAGACCTAAAAATCCATTTTTTGTTATTCCAGACATTTATCTGGAAGAAAGAAAAATGAGGTAATAATAAGCTTGGGTCCTCTGGATAAAGCACAGGTAAAGAATGAAGTCTTTGGTAAATTGTGTTGATTTCAGCAAAAGCAAAAAAGGAAAACAAAAAACACAAATCTCAAAAGCTTGATGGATTTGATCTTTGTACAATGATCTTTTTGATGAAAAAAGGCAATAATGTGATCATAAATATATATATATATA
>NW_025385052.1:0-4382 GCF_016433145.1 Gracilinanus agilis
GTGTATGTTTATGTATCCACTCTTGTGCATATGGATGTATAGGGGAGAATATGTGTTTGGGTGAAAAATGTATTTAGACAAATAGGAATTAGACCTATGATTTCATGATTTCAGAAAATCCTAGCTAGTAAAACTCTAAAAGTAAAGATTGATATTTTCTCTGTAACATATTTTTAGAGAGTGATTATTGAGAGGTTAAAAACTTGATAAGGATTACCCAGCATGTTTCAGAGGTGGGATTTGAATTTAAGCCTTCTTAGTTCCCAGACAAATTATCTATCCATCACATTATGATGTTCTATAGTTTAATGAATAGATAGAAACGATACATAGTTTGATGCTATGAAGCCATCCTTCAGGAAGGATATGCCAAATAAGGTGGCCTTCCGTGTCCTTTCCAAACCCCATATTTACTTTATTATTATTAATGAGAATTTTTCTGTTTTATAAAATTTGCTAGTTGTAGATGTTCTGAATATTATTTTCCTTTATTATTTTCTAAAGCAAAGTGTTTTTGGTGGGCATCCAAAGATATCTATAGAAAACCACTTAAGTCTGCTGGCACCTTGATTTGCTTCACTTGAAAGATGTGATTAAATTTCTTGCAGGTTGGGAACAATTTTTCCTAAAAGTAATGAAGGTTTTGTCCTCACTTTTTTTTCTTCCTCTGGTAAATGTATCTAGATGACAAGCTGAGAATATATGTAGTGGAAATAATGGGGGATATAGTGATATACATTTAAAATCACTGACCCATAGCTTTTTTAGAGCAGGAAAATCCTTAGAGGTCATCCTGTCAAATTCCCTCATTTACTTAAATTTTTTTAATTAATAGAAATCTATTTTCTCTCCTCCTGATCAAAAACTCTACTGGAGGAAAAATAGCAGCCTTGTAAAAAAGATACAAAGCCAAGTAAAACAAATTCCTACTGTCCAAAAAATACTTCCTATTCTGCAACATGGGTTTACTACTTCCCTGCCAAGATTTGGAATGTATGTTTCATCTGGAATCATGTTTGGTCATTGTGTATGTTTTTATTTTTTTATTTCACATAGAAACAATTTTTGATAATTGTTTTCTGACATTTTGTGTGGTTGAGATTATCTCCCTCCTTCTCTCCCTCCTCCCTTTCTTCTTCTGAGGAGGTAAATACTCTAATATTGGTACTTTTATGCAATACAAATTTCCATATTCCCCATGTCATGACTGAAGACATATATCATATATGTATTAAAAAACTCATGAAAGAGTTAAAGTGAAGGATCATGATCTTTGAACTGTACTCAGATTCCAATAGTTCTTTTTTTGGCTTTGAATTCGTATTATAAAATTTTGCTCAGTTTTCTTTATATTTGAGAAATGGGGCAATTTATTTATTTGATTGATTGTTTGTTTACACTTCCATGTATAATACATGTAATTATATAAGTATATGTAACATATATGTATAAACACGTGTAACAAAATATGTAATATATAAATAACTTACATGTAATAATTATATGTGTATGTTATATAATATATGTATATATATAATAAATATATGTAATATATGTAAACCACTTACATGCAATAACAAGTTTCCACATTAGTTTTCCAAAGGTATATGATCAAAATTGTCTTATTTCTCCCTTTCATCCCTCCTCTCGGAGTTGACAAACATTTCAATCTGAGTTTTACATGTTTTAGAGAAATGAGGCCTTTGTAAAAATCATTTGTTACAAAAAAAAATTTTCCCAATTAGTTGAGTCCCTTCTGATCTTGTTTGCATTTTTTGGGACAGAAACAATTTAATTTGATGTAATCAAAGTTACCCATTACATTTTTCATAATGTTCTCTATGTCTTATTTGGTTATGATTTTTTCCCTTTTCCATGAGTCTGACAGGTAAACTTTTCCATGTTCCTAATCTAGATACAGAATCCATTTTGACTTTATCTAAATGTGTAGTATGAGATCTTGGTCTATACCTAGTTTCTGATATATTATTTTCTAATCATCCTAGCAGTTTTTGAAAAATAGTGAATTCTTTTTCCAAAAACTTGGATTTTTGGGTTTATCAAACATTAGGTTATTATGGTCATTAATCACTGAGTGTTGATGTCATAACCTATTCAACTGACCCACTATTATGTATATGTTTTTTATCTTTAAGTCCTTCCAATCTACAAATAGGTTTCTAATCTAAGCAAATCTAACAAGTCAAATCAAGAAGTCAAAAAATGTTTATTGTGTTTTCTATGTGGTCATCACAGACCTAAGTAATGGGATACAAATTCAAGCATAAAGAAATTCACTCAAGGAGTTTTATTACTAATGGAGGAAGACAACACATTAAAAAAGAGCTGAAAATTAAGAAGATGCAGGAGATGAAGACACCCAGCAATGGGACATTGCAGAGAAAGTTTGGGAGTATCAGAAATGCACCCTGGAGAGGAATGATGATACAGCTTGCTCTGGCTGATCTTAAAATAGAGGCTTAGAAAGAAAGTTAGGTAGTTTGGTGGCTAGAGAGTCATCTCTAGATTTGAATATGGCCTCAGACACTTTTTAGTGTGTCATCCTTGGAAAGTCACTTACCCACTTACCTAACCCTTACTGCTCTTCTGTTTTAGAATTGATTTTTATTCTTGATTCTAGAATAGGAGAAGCCTTAAAAAATGAAACAAAATAAAATAAAATGGAGATTTGTGGAGGAAGCACTGAAACAGAGGCTCTAAGGATGGTGAATACTTCCAATGTGAAATCTATGGGTTTATCAGGCTAGTTAAGTCATCCACAAAAATATATTAAATACTTGTGTAATATTTAAAATTATGAGAATTTTTGAAACTTTATTTAATCCAAAGTAGTAGTAGTAGTAGTAGTAGTAGTAGTAGTAGTAGTAGTAGTAGTAAAGAGAGGGAAAAGTAGGAGAGAGGTAGAGAGATACTTAGCTTTCTAATCTATTTGTCACCATAATGGGCCTGTAGCTACAGCCCAGCAAGGATCCCCTCATTGTAGAAGCCATTGTACTAAGTGCTGATTGGTACAAAGACAAAAACAAAATAGTCCCTGTCCTCAAAGAGCATAAATTCTCATGAAGGTACAACATACACACACACACACACACACACACACACACACACACACACACACACAGAAATACACAAAATGAATCTCAAGTAACTTAATGGAGATAAAGAAAGCAGAATTGACTGGATTGGCCAATAGGAGTCAATTCTCCCACAAATTATTTTTCCTAATATTCATCACATTTCTCAGACTAGTTTTAATATGCAACAGTGTCACGGTAAAGCTTCTTATAACAACATCTTAATTAAATAAAGGCTACAGGCCCGTAGGGTGATAATGCACCACACTTTATAATCTGCTGCTTTGCATACAGAAGTGGGTCTTGCAAACCTTGTGAAAGGAATTCAGTAAGCACTTCAAATGGGAGGGTGACCTTCACACTTTTTAAAGAAAATAAATGATTAATGTGATGATCATTAATCCAATCCATAGTCTGCTCCCCAAACAAACGTCCCAAATTTAAAGAAGGGCTTTCAATCTCCAGGATAGATGTTACATATTTTAATACAATTATGAATAATGATGTATGTAATTTATATTTGTTATGCATAATAAAATACATAATTAACATCACTTGGTAATGAATTAAGGCATGAAAACCTAGAGATGCCAAGGAGCATCTTTGAGGGAGAAGAGTCCCTTGCGGCCTCCTCTTGCTTGAGAAGATTATTTATGGTGAATGCCTTTCTTTTTAAAATGATTACCATTGCCTTTCCATTTTCTGAACATGCCCAGTGGATAGGCCAGTTTTGATTATATGCAACATTTGCATATTCACTTCTAGCAGAATGATCAAAGGACAGTAAGCATTTTCTCCCAGTAGGATACAATTAGAAGTCAACAGGAAAACACATGTTAAATAGAATTTATCAAATGTTAATATTCAATGAGTCAGCATGATATAGGGGGAAGAAGTACAGAGTATGTGCGATCAAAATGCGGACTCTGCTACGTGCTATCGGGGTGATTTTGGACGGGTCATTTACCTCTCTCGATCTCAGTTTCTTTATTTGCAAGATAGAAAAACAAATATGTACAAATAGAATTATGGTATGTAAGAATCAGAAGAGAATTTAGAACGAATGTAATCAATATATCCCCAAATTTCAGCATTCTTTGAATTCAGTGACCAAACAGTCACTGAGTTTTTTTCCTTAAAGTATATACTTTGGCATGAGGCTGACACTGAGGATAAAAAGAAAAGGGAAAAAAATAACATAGTCCTTGACCTAAACTATAGTAAGGAAATAACTTTATATATAAGATATAGATATAGATGTACATATATACAAGATATATATATATA
>NW_025385053.1:0-2063 GCF_016433145.1 Gracilinanus agilis
CCTCTCTCCTGGCCATTCCCCCTCCCTTGGGGACGATCCAAGCCTGCCTCTGGCACCAGGCTCTCTTTCGCAAACTCCTTCCCTTAACAGTACGAGAGCAGAGCAGGATATCCCGAGATCTGGGTTGCCGTGTGTGGACCAGGCCAGTGGAGGGAGATGCCAGTGTGGATGCCAGTGTGGATGCCAATGTGGTCTAAGGGACTCTGGGGATGCAGACTGGGGCAGGAAATTCAACTATCCCAGTCAAGGTCAGGCGAGGGAGAGGTATGCGAGAGAGGAAAAAATGCTAGTCTCTAGGAGGACCTGGGTTCAAATCAAGGGCTTGAGCTAGAAGAGATGACAAAGGAGTTCAACCCCTTCTTTTGCAAATGAAGAAACTGAGGCCCAGGGAAGGAGGAGCCATTCCCTAACGGGGCTTGTCCAAGGTCATCTAGGGGGCGAATGGCAGATCCTGGTGGGATGACATCAGGGAGCTAAAAAGGGAGGCTCCAGGACCAAAGGGGTACAGACAGACCCAGGGAAAAGAAGGAAGACCCTCGGTGTCACCCACACGGTCAACCTCAGGGGCAGGAGCGCAACCGAGATCCTCCCACTCTGGAGCTGGAGGACGTCACAGCCTAAGGAGATGCCTCTGGGCTGCAGTTCAGTCAGGGGGCATTTATTCAGCGCCCACTGGGTGCCAGGCGCAGGGCGAGCATTGCCAGAGGCACCAAGGAAGGCAAATGCCCCTTCTCTCAAGGGGCTCCCAGCCCAACTGAGGAGACCACCGGGCACGCAAACAGCTGGGTACAGACAAGGCACATAAAGGACAGATGGAAGGACACCTCAGAGAGAAGACGCTGTCCCAGGCCTGCTTCCTCCTAGCCGTGCGACCTTGCACAAAGACGTCATTTCCCTCCCAGTGCCTCAGTTTCCTCACCTGGAGATGAGGGAGTTGGGCTCACTGGTGTTTGCTGTCTGTCATTCTTATGCTCTGCCCCTCGCTAGCTGAGTGACTCTGGGTAAAACCTCGGACCTTGTTTTCTTCCTCTGTAAAATGAAGGACTTGGCTTTGAGATCCTCCGAAGCGCTGACCCCGGCCAGGCGATGGGCTTTGGGAACCGTGGGACGGAGAGGGGGTCCGATCGACTGCTCTGTGGCGGGATGGGGTGTCCTATTGGCTGGGTGACAGAAACGGCACCCTTTCTCGTCAAATGGTATTTCCTTGTCTTCTCCTTGGTCCGCAGAGGAGAAGATGGACATCGCGGACGTACAAGAAATACACAGCGGACGCCCCCAGCCTGTCCCAGAGTCAGTTTGAGACTGAAGCACGAGGAATGAGGGAATGGAATTGGGTTTCTGGGCCTGAAGGGTCCCCGGGGAGCCAGATCCTCCCGCCCAGGAAGGGAGCTTCTCTCCCCAGGACCCAGGGCGCTGGAGCAGCAGCTGAGGGTTCACAGAAAGGCCTGAAGCATACGAGCCCTGTGGGCTTGGACAAGATTCCAAAGGTCACCTCCCAGGAGCAAGTGGGGCGCCCCAGCCCTCTCTGAGGTCAGCAATAGAAAACCACAGAACCAAATGGAGAGTGGAAAGGGATCCCAGAGGCCACCGAGCCCTCCCTGAACAGGAATTCCCTCTATGACACATCTGGCAGCAGGTAGCCGCTCCCCAGGCTCTGCTGGAGGGTCTCTGATGGGAGTTGGGGGGTGGGGGACCCATCGACTCTGGAGGAAGCCCACTGAAGCACTTAGCACAGGGCCTGGCACAGAGTGGAAGCTTCACAAATGCTAGGTGGATAATCCTGCTGAGACAGCAAGTCTCAGTCTGCCTGTCTGCAACTTTGACTCAGTATTCCTGCCTCTGTCTTCAGAGGCTGAGAAGGATAAACTGAAATCCTTTTATACAGCCTTTCAAACATAGCTACCATGGTCATCTCCCCCATCCCTTTCTCTTCTGTAGGTTAAACATCCCCAGTCCTCTAACTGCTTCCTTCTTTCCTTCTTTCATCCTTCCTTCCTTCCTTCCTTCCTTCCTTCCTTCCTTCCTTCCTTCCTTCCTTCCTTCCTTCCTTCTTTCCTTCCTCC
>NW_025385054.1:0-2922 GCF_016433145.1 Gracilinanus agilis
TATATATATATAATACACACACACACACATATATCTATAAGGGAGGGGAGACATGATGGGGACAAGATAAAATACAAACAATATGATAATAAAATTACAAAATTACACTGAAGAAAAGTAAAGAATTTCCTGAAATCCAGGAATCCAAGTACAGAGACTAGGAATAAGAAAACTTTTGTTTCTTTATCATTTATTGGATTTTAACAGCATCAGTAATTTTATTTCCCCTTTTGGGGAAGATTCTGAGCTATGTTGTTTTGTTTTTCCAGCAGAAGTGTTTCTAATTCATTTCTTGATATTTATTAGTCAGCAGCTCACCTCAAAGTAAATTTGCAAATGTGTATATATTTTGTCATGTAACATCACAATACCTTTGCCTGAAGATGTCACTCCACTCACAACTTTCTGTGTGTTTAAAAACATAGTTTAATGTTGCAAAAATTACAGATCCATTTTCTGAATTTCCACATTCCACAATGGATATCTATCATAATAAAAAGTTTCGAGTAGCCAAAAAATTCACAATAGGTATAGAAAAGTATTTGAAAATAAAATTGAATATGTAAATCTCACATGAGAATAAATATATTTTATTTCAGCAATCTCTTATCTAAAAATTCTGAACACTTACAACCCACCATATGAAAACAATTGATTTATATTTTCAAAAGAAAAAATATTTTATATTTAGAATCTTTCACCTCTTTAAATAAATACAAATACATATATGGATATATGTGTATAAATATGTGTACAAAATCTATATAGATGACAGAGAACCAATCTTCAAGCCAGGAAGACCTGGGTTCCAGTCTTTCTTCTGACACATATTGTTTGACCCTGGACAAAGTCAAGTATTTTAAACTTTCAGTACTCTAGTTAATTCTCTAATATTGCTAAAGAGAAGATACTGGCATGTTTTGGTAGAGGAGATCATTAGATCATAGATTCAGAGCTTGAAAGAATTTTTAGAGGCAATCCTCTAGTTAACCTCTTCATTTAACAGATCAGGAAACTGAGGCCCAGAGATGCGAAGACACTTCCAAAAATCTAAGTCCTATGACTCCAAATATAGTACTCTTTCCAATTTACTCCCTGAAACACTTTGCCAATTAAATCGAGAGAGAGAGAGAGAGAGAGAGAGAGAGAGAGAGAGAGAAACCATATGTGCATCTTTCTGATAGAAAATTATTAACTAATTATATATAGTGAAAGGAACTAGAATTCTGAATTCCTTTATATAGGGAACTCTTTTCCCCCACCTCCTGAGGAAACTGCCTCACTACCTTCTCAGTAGCTTATCATTTTAGAGAATTACCCTGGATAGGTTAAGTGACTTGCCCAGGATCACTCAGCCAATGTTTGCCAGATGTAAAACTGAATCCAGGTCTTTTTGACTTCAGTTCTTCTATTATGGAAGCCTGTATATTTATACTCTGTGTGTGTGTGTGGGTGTGTGCTTATGTGTGTGCTGACAATATGCAAATGAAGAACTAATAAAACCTTGTCCTTGGATTACTATATTGATTACACACAAAAAATTGCAATTATGGAATGGAAAAAAAAGATACCCAAAGTGGAATTAAAACACTTCATTTTTAGAATTCCATTGAAATAAAAGAGTAATAGATATTTTGGAAATGAAGACTAGACAGTGTCTTAAGAAGAGAGGGAGGCAGGAAGGAAAACAAAATAGCCTCTGAAGTTGTAGTATTAGGTCACTATCACGCTGAAATGAACTCAACCACTTCAGAAACACCTCTGATAGAAAACAGAAAATAGCTCCCAAGTTTTAAGTTGTGCACATCTTGAGTCTTTTAGCATTAGCTGAGTCAAGTTCCCAAATATAATATCTATATCATCAAGTGAATGTAATGGTTATGACTAAAGACATCAAAATTAGCAATGGAATTTGATAATTTCCCACCTCCCCTTCTCTGTACTTAACTCTTTACTTAATTCCTGCTGAAATTCTCTGATTATTTATTAAAGCAAAATTTCACTTTACTTATAATCATAAAAAGGAAAAAGGAAGAGAAAAAGACTGAGAGAAAAGGTCTAAGAAAAGTTTCAGTGCTTTTAATAGAAAAGTAAAGAAACTGTGTCTGAATTGGCGGAGGCATCTAAGGCACAGGAAAACAACTTTCCAATAGGAAACATAGATTTAGCAGGCCAGGGTTCCTAATCAGGCAGTTCTGTGGGACATCCTAATTAATCTTTGCATAGAGATATGAAAACATGTCTAAATCTGTCATTTTGATTATAAGAATAGGTATTATTTATTTTTAAGACCCTGACTTGGAAGCAAAGTATCAACCCAGTTCATATTTATATATCATTACAAATAAATCATTACTTTTTAAATGTTTAAGAGTAGATAGTGGATGGGATAAATCCAAACTGAACTCAAGCTGCAGACTCATAATTTTCTCTTTGATAATGAGGTAGTTTCTTATCTTATCTGTTTTCTACTATAAGGAAAAATATTATATCCTAGAACTCTTTGTAGCCTAACTTCCCCCCCCCCCTTAAATTGACCATTATTGAATAAAAAGATATAAAATAGAAAACATTGACCTTACCTGATACCTAATGTTCTGGAAGCCAGAAAAACCCGATCTCATTTCTTCTTTTCGCCTTAGCAGATACTCTTGCTACTTTTGTATGTATGTTGTTGGGATTAAAACTGTCTTTATGTTTTCCTCCCTTCAAGACCTTCACCCCATGATACATATAATACACATCCATGTGAATGTGGGTGTGTGTAGTTATGCTTTTTTTATTGGTCTTTTCAGTTATAAAAGCTTTAGTTATAATTTCTATATCAGAAATCAAGCTTTATATATATACACATACATGTACATATACATGTATATATACATATACATATACGTATATATATATATATATATATATATATAT
>NW_025385055.1:0-5980 GCF_016433145.1 Gracilinanus agilis
ATATATATTATATATATATATATATACTGATTTGTATTTATATATACCCACATGCAATCAAAGATAAAGAAAATTTCTGAGTACCCATAAAGTATCTTCATCTGTTGATTGTTGGTGGTTGAGGAGTAAGGGAAGCCAAATGGATGGTTCTGTTAACTATCTGGAGAGAAAAATTCATAAATAAGACAGGGTAACTAAGACATTGTCATAAAGTGCCTTTATGGAAGGTATACTCTTTATCCATTTTGGCACTTTGAAGCACTCTGGCCCTTCAAGAAAGTAAATGTCCTGCCATTCTACCAGATCTCAGGAACTGGGGAGTTGGGAGCAGGTTATGTCTTATCATGGGAGTTGATAGTGGATTCTCCGGAGGAGAATGGGCTTCATCCTTAATTAGTATAATACTATCCACCGTGAAGAGAGTATGCTCTGAGTTCCTACTTTTTTCTTCTCATCCAAATGAGTTTGCTCTAGGCACCAGAATTCCAGCTGTGTTGGTAGGAAACTGTTTTAAAAAATCCTCTTCTTCCCTTTTCTCTCTCCTACCCTCTCCATCAACCAGCAGGCATCAATAAATGAAGACAAAACTTTTGCAAAGTGAGAAGGAATCCTCATGTTTTGAATTATTAGTGATATACTCAGAGTGAACACTGAGAGATTCTAGAAATTAACAGATATAACCAAGGGTCTGGATGTTTCCTCAAGGATTTATCTTATTTTCCAAATACTTTCAATAAAATTTTGCTTTATAAAATTGTCTAGAATATATTTGCAAATGGTGAGTCAGCATAACAAAACCATAAAAGTGAGAAAGTTCCTCCCCTTCTCAAATTGATCAGGGTTCTTTGTGCCATGGCAGCCTCTGACACAAGGACTATGTAGCTATTTGTATGCATAGGGATATATACATTATATATACATTTTCTCCCTCCTCTATTCCCTTCTCACTTGCAGACTTTGATTTCACCATATCTACCCGGAATCCTTGATCCTTAAAAGAAGCTCATTATAGTCTTAAAGTCACTTTACCAGTCTCTACCTTGCCCCCAGGCAAACCCACCCTATTCCCTACCCCAGCTTCAGTCTCTTTAAAGTAAGCTTCATATTCTGCCCTTCACTTCCTCTTTCTACCTTTTCTTCTTGATGATCACCTCATAGAAACCAACTTGATTAATTAAAAAGATAAAAAAACAATTGGAATATGCGTACATGTACACAGGAGCAGCTAGATGGCACAATGAATGGAGCACCAGCCTGGGAGGTCAGGAAGACTCATATTCCTGAGTTCAAGTCTGGCCTCAGATACTTACTAGTTGTTTGACTCTGGGCAAGTCATTTCATCCTATTTGCCTCAGTTTCCTCATCTGTATAATGAGCTGGAGAAGAAAATAACAAACCACTCCAGTATCTTTGCCAAGAAAACCACAAATGGAGTCACAAAGAGTCAGACAGGACTGAAAACAACTGAACAACAAATACAGGTACACATCTTTATCAAGAGGCTACTTTTAAATCACCAGCATTAATGGCAGAGTAGAAATGGTACCTAAGGATGCTCTACCTGTCAATGAAGAGTCAGGCACACACTAGACAAATTCCCATGTCGCCAGGCCATGAAGTAGGATTTCTGAGGCTGCCTGACCATCCTTCTTGCCCTTGGAAAAGTTCAGTAAAGAGCAGGTTGGCCCACAAGCTAACTAGACAAAGGCCTAATTTCTCTAAAGGGTAATCTAACCATGCTGAAAATATGCCCAACAGCATTAACCATTCATCTGAGAAAATGCTGAGTGTGTAGGTTGAGGGAAGCAGCAGGAGTGGCCATGAAAGTCACATCAGCAGAAACTGCAAAGGTTCTTACTAGAGCCTGCAGGGCAGCTGCTCTTTCCTTTTGCTAGACCTGTGGAGAAGCCTGCTTTTTGGGAAATGCAGGAAACATCTTCTGTTGACAGGATAGTGATTGTTTAGTGTTAACATCTGTAACTCTCTCAAATTCCCATTATAATCTTCTGATAGGTGCTAAATGGCAGGTGTTAAAAAAATAAAGTTAATTATAGTTTTTGGAGCATTTTATGACAACCCTTGAGACAGGCAGAGACAGAACTAGGTTTGGGATTCCCTTGCCAAGGGCCTTCCTCCTGTTTATATTCTAAAAGGTGCTCCAAGGTTTCTTCTTCTAAGTAGTTGGGGAATGAATTTAAATAACATTCTTATCAATTCAACTTAACAAAAATTTAGGGAGGAAGTAAGGCTTAGAGGATGCAGATACAGGCTTAGAATGAAGGAGACTTGGGCTTGTTGGAGCTCAGCCTCTGACACAAGCTGGCTGTGAAACCACTGGCAAGTTACCTTACTTCCCATTGCTCTAGGATTCTCCCTAAAACTGTGAGTCACATTGCAGTGAGTAATCTACATAGGTAGGAACTGACTCAGTGGCAGTGGCCTGTATCAGTTAAATGATGGGTCTGGTCCACTCTCTTCCCAACAAATAAGCAATACTATATGCTATACTCTGGTTAGATAAATCTGAAAACAAAGCAATCTTGGCCATCACGATGCTTATGTTCCACTGGGGCAACCAGATGGCAGAGTAGAAAATGTGCTGGGTTTAGAAAGAAACTGAAATTCAAATATTAACCCAGACATTTATTCCTCTTTGTGAAATCCTAGGCAAGTCACTGAAGTACTCGGGAACTTTTTCTCTCTGTCTCTGTCTCCCTCCCTCTGTCTGTCTCTGTCTCTGTGTCTGTCTCTGTGTCAGTCTCTCTCTCTCTCTCTCTCTCTCTCTTTCCCTGACCTCTTATCCCACCATCAAACCTCCTCCTGCCCCTACCCCTTCTCCCTCTTTCTCTCCTCCTCCTCCCCCTTCTTCTTCTTCCTCTTGAGGTCAGCTATTATTAGTTACTATAATTACTAACATTTACCTATATTCCATGTTCTTGGCATTGAACATATATTTATCATATAGCGATAATGTTTTGGACACAAAGAATGGATACCAATTACCAAAGAGAATAATCAAGTTAAAATTAAACTATGTGTAAACCAGAGATAGAAGGGATTATTCACTGAATGTTTGCAGAAATCTTATAACATCCCACAGAGGGAGCTATTTTGAAATGCTTTTTAAAAACAACCATCTGAAGTCAAACAAAAGCAGATTCCCCAATATAGCAAGAATTTTAAAATTTCATTCTAATCAATCTGTTTCTTATCCTTTAGTAGTTATCTTTAAAATAGAATTCCCCTCAGTGACAATGTGTACTCCATCACTATCTTTGTTGAAACTCTAGCCAAAAAAAGAAAAAGAAAAGAAACTTCCTATAAAACCAACCAGCTTTTAGCAATGAGTGTGTTAGATACTTAACAATTCCAGCAATTTACTGCAATTGGCTTGTCTCCTTTTTATCATCTTTGCCTCATAGCCTTATTAGATGTTGTATAGAACAAAAAAATAGACAAAACTTTTTGCTAAGGCATGGAAATATGACAATTGCCTACTCTAAAAAGATGGGAATAGATAACTCTGCAAATTAAAAAAAGAGAGACAGGATAACCAACACCCACTCCCCACCTCCTTCTTGTTTGACATGGTCTTCTTTTTTCTTTTTGAAATCTTTTTCATTGGTGAAGTGCTTCCTTTGGTAACTAGAAGGGAATTAAATGATGGTTTTATTGAATGGAGGAAGCATAGTATCATGAGATCCAAGAATATTTTGAATTTTAGGAAATATATATCATACATTGTGCCTATTCCCAGAAACATAATAGCAAAACTTTAAAATGTATAAGCATATACACATATATTTGTATTTTTAAAAGTCAGTCATTTCTATTTACATAGTTTTGCTATTTATTAGTTTTTTTTTTCATACTAGTCTTAGTATCAGTTCGAAAACAGAAGGCAAGGACTAGGCAATAGGAGTTAAGTGATTTCTAAAAGTCGGATTGAAACCAGGTCCCCCCCAACTCCAAGTCTGGTATTCTATCTACTGTAATGACTAGGTGCCCGTTTACTATATATATATATATGTATATATATATATATATTAGTTATGACAAAGTTGTTGAGTCTTTTTGGGTTATGGTTTCCCCATAACGACGATGAGATGGGGTGGATGGGATGACCTGTAAGACCTATTCTGGTTCTAAGTTCTATACTGAATCTACCTTCTACCTTAGTGAGAGAGAAAACATTTCTAAAAACCATGCTGAGATCATTTATATGGCCATTCATCTCTATTTCAAATGTGACAATGCCAATAACTCAGATATCCCTTCCATATCATGCCTTTGCCCATTATGATTTCACTGTATTGTGAAACTTTATGAGATTAAGAAATTAAATGAGAATCTTGGGGGAGTTTTGTGGAAGTCACAGATGACACACAAAGACCAATTGATTGTACAAAAAGTTTAGAAACTCAAAAATGCATAAAATATCTATATAGTATTATATAATATCAACATATTTTATCTTCTTAATACCATAAATATACATAATTTCTTTTTTAAAGTTATAATAAGAAAAGGTTTGTGAAAAGGATATGAATACCAGCAGAAATCACACAATGGCTAGAAATGTAGAGATATCTTAAGAAGTTTAGTAACTCATAAATGCATATAAGGCAGTATAAACACCCCATAAAAGAAAAAGAAAAAAATTCAGACTTCTCTGGTGAGAAGGAAGGGCCAAAATATTTTATGTGGCTTTTCCAGATCACAAGCCCCTAACTTCCATGATGTGGAAGGGATGCCTATAACTACACAAACTGGAGGGCTACATGAATGCCGTTTTTTAAAATTAAGAGTAGTATTAAAATAATAAGCATAAGGACTGAACCTATGACTCACTCGAAGAAATTTCCAGTGGCAATGCAGCCTGGCGTCTTCTGTTTAACTTAGAGTCTTTTACACGCACAGAACATTAAGAGATTAAGTGACTTGGTAAAGGTCACACAACTAATACATATCAGAAAGTAAGGGTAAGATCTGAATCCAGGTTTTTCCAGTTTCTCAGTCAGCTCTCTATCTAATATACTATGTTGCCTTTCTATAATCATATTAATTAGTATTTTACTTTTACTTAGTATAACTAGGTCATATAATACCAAATATGATCATTCATTTTAATTATTACAAATAATAACTTATTATTTGTTCTTAATGACATCAGTTTGTATCTTGCGACCACATGGGACTCATTGCTGACAAGAATGAAATAATCAAAAGAAAAATGAAGTATATATTTAAATTCTGAAAATATATCTTACAGGACACAATTATTCTTTTAAAAAAATTAACTTCAAATTACTGCTAGTTAAACCAGCTCTACTGCTGAAAGACATTAGCAAACAACACCTAAACAATCACCTCTTCCTAGAAATTCTACAGAGGTAGGGAGAAATGCTATGGAAGAGATAAATATCAAGATATTTTATCTTCCATTTTTCAGAGTAACAGAATACATTTGAATAGGAATATGAAAGAGACTTAATAGGTAAAATTTTGTGCTGTGATATTTATGCCAACATAAATGCCTTCTATTTCTGAATTATTACAGAGCAGTGGTTCCCTGGAGATCAGAAATGGTAGCAAAAAACAAAACATTTTTCACTGGCAGGCAACTATAAAATTTTTGACCCAGTAGATGTGGTTCTCATTGAAATTTCATTTTGGGAAATGGATTGGCCCATGCAAATCATACTATAAAAAGTGTCTTTTGACTCCTATCTTTTAATGTAATATTTTATTTTCCCCACTTACATGCAAAATCAATTTTTATATTCATTTTCTAAAATTTTGAGGTCCAACATCCTCTCTTCTCCCCTCCCCCTCAAAAAATAAGATAGCCAGCAATTTGACATAGGTTATGCATATGTGATATTACAAAACATATTTTCACATAGTTGACATCTGTTTTTAAAATATCATTTCCATTCTGTGTATTTGTCTCACATTCTACCATAAAATCTTCCTTCCT
>NW_025385056.1:0-5435 GCF_016433145.1 Gracilinanus agilis
TATATATTGTTAACATACGCAACCATGCCAACTCATTATAATCTCCATGCTACATTGATCAAAAAGCTCTCAAAACATAAAGACCTATAAAAGGCCATCAAAATCACATGAAAACAGAATTATGTTTGTGGTCCTGCTTACTGAAGTTGGACTGAGAATACTTTTGGAGAGCTGAGGGAAAATGAGCTTGCATCCTAATAATTTTGTTCAACTACAGAAAGTTATTTTTTTCCATCTGTGCAATAATCCATAAAGAATTAAATATGAAGGAATAATATTGAGGTGGCAACTTCTCCCAAGTCTGCCAACTGAGTCTCATTGAACAAGACGAGAGAGAGGAGATTACTAGAATAGTTCACATTTCTATTTACAAGGTACTTTTTTTTACAACCTTGTGAGTTGGATAATGAAAGTATTATCACCTCAGTTTTATAGATGAGAAATCTGAAGTTAAGAGGACATAATTTAGAATTTCAAGATTATAGATTTAGAACTGGAAAGGATTTTAGTGGTGGTCTAGTCCAACCCTCTCTCTTTACAGATGAGAAAATTAAGGGTTAAGTGACCTACCCAAGGTCCTACACAAAATAAGTAACAGTGCTTAGATTTGAAACTAGGTAGGTGCTCAGTCTTCAAATCCAGAACTCGTTCCTCTCCAACACAGCCACACAAATAAAGGAAGGGAGAGGAACTGTCTTTGTAGTATATTGATGCCAGATGAAATTTTTACCCTCAAAGCCTGGCATGAAATGATGCTCTGGTGTGCTTCCCAGCCTGGATTTCAGATGGAGCAGCTTCTCTCTCGAGTCCTGGATTCCTGTCTGTCTGGAATTTCCGAAACTTGGGAGGCTCACCCATCACAAATATACACACCTTAAGTGCACATTTTACTTTGAAAGGAAAGAGCAGAATTTGACATCAGACTGTAATTATGGCTGAAATGTGGCAGCTTATAAGTGAATACCATTTGTAAGCAAATGCTAGTCAAAGCAATAGGGAAGGAAAAGGGGGCAATTTGGGTGGAAAGACTGACATTTGGCTGACATGCATAAATATTCAGTTAAAAAATACTTACCATGACACCCCCCCAAATTTTTTTTCCTACATCTGAAGACAGGACTTTAAAGTCAAAATATAAATCTAAAAGGGAATTCGATGCCAGCTTCCAAAAAATGGGCATTCTTTTTTCTTTGTAAACTGAACTGGATTCTAAGGCATTTGATGAATTTTTACGTGCTTTTTTGGGGTGTGATATCCTTGTAATACATGTTATCAAAGAAACATCTGAATGAAAAAAAAGACAGGCTGGGGTCATAGGAAAATGAGGCATAAGTAGTGGACAGTCTGTGACTTTTATTGCCATCCTAGGATTACCATAGAAAAGGTGAAAAAGGCCCCAAGAATCGTGGGGATACCATCTGTGTTGAGAGGCCATAGACTAGAGAAGGATAGGGGGAGCAGACATGAATGGGTCATGATCTGCTTCTTTGAAGGAAATATCCACATAGGGAGTAGCACAGATCCAACATAGTATTTGAGTTCTTATCCTCTGAGCATGCCTCATCATGGTACTGAGTTGATTCTGAAGTTCTTAATAGTCATGCCAATAGACCAAAATCCAGAAAAACTTTGCCTATGGATCCAGTAACCCTAAACTAGTTGTCCAAGGACCATCTTGATTTAGGTGTTAAGTGATGTATTTTTCTACTATGATGGCTTATAAAAATTCAGTATAAGGTTATAAGGAAATACAGGTAGCATGGGGAAAATAATCATGGCATCTTGAGTTCAGTCTTGGTTCTGCCACTCACTATATTAGTAGAGCAAAGACCTAAGCAAGTGAAATCACAGATTTCTATAATTTTCTCTTAACAGTTTTCTGAGGGTTTTCTCTATAGTTTTCTCTTAACAGTTTTCTTAGGGCAGGTACCCAGATGGCAAAACTGAGGCGCAGAGAAATAAAGTGACTTCCCATTCCCATAGCTGGATGGCAACAGAAAACAGACCCGAGCCCGGGGCTCCTGACTCAGAGTCCATCTCTCTTTGCAGTAAAACATATTGTATCCATTAGATTCCTCTAATATATAAGGAAAAGTTTAAGCTCCGTGCCAAGAACTTTAAAAAGTGACAAAGAGGGGCCCCTCTCAAGTGATTATATCTGAAAAACTCCAGAATTAACAGGAATTTACACGGGAGGCCATAAAGCTGATAAAGTGCAGATTTGGGTGGAGATTGGAAAGGAGAGGAGGGGATTTATTGCGGTAAAACTTTTTAATTGTCATTAACTGCAACCTTTGCAGACCTCTAGACCCCCAGCTGTAGACCTTGATTTGGACATCAGATAGCTGAAATCCGTGGGGAAGCTAACAAGAAGCTAAAGATAGAAGCTGAAAATTGAAGATAGGGAGGGAAAGTAGGTGGTTTGGCCACTCTGGTGTTCAAAGAGCCATCTGTGAGCTGTATCCATGGAACAGCTTAATGACTCACCATGGAGAGGCAGTGATGAAAAAATTGATAGGAGAGAAAAAGATACAGGCTACTTTTGATCAGGGTGGCCATAATCCAATTGTACAGTCTGTAGAGACTATAGTGACACTGGAGAACTACTGAGGGCAATAGGAATAAAATCAGGGTCAGCTGAATGACTGGCATGGTCACAGCCAGTGCCCTGGGAGTACAGCCTTTGTAAGTCTTCCAGTTATTTTAAGCTAATCAATTTGCATAAACAAGAATCTGCCCTCTCTTTTGCATCTTATGAGCTGATAGTTTAATGAGCTCTAATTTTAAGGAGAGGAGGCTCTTGTCACATTTTTTTAAAGCCACCCAACTCATTTTGGAATCCATATTTAAAGCTTTTCTGACTGATCAATCAGTTAGCCAATATGTATTTATGAAGCAACTACTATATGCCAAGCACCATAGTTGGTGCAGGGGAGACAAAGACAAAAATGGAAACAGTCCCTGCCCTCTAGGAGCTTATATTCTGAGGAAGTGGAGAGTCAACATATGCCTACAGAGAGGTATACAAGATAACATGTCAAGTACATACAGGATAAGCTCAGAAGGGAAGGCACCAATGACTGAAAGCCCTGGGATAAGTCTCTTGCAGAAGGTGGTGCTTGAGTTGAGTTTTAAAGACAATCAAAGGCTCAAAAAGGCAGTGATGAGGAAAGGGAAGAGTTCAGACATGGGGATCAGCCAGGGCAAAGACATGGATTTGGGAGATGGGACCTCGTTTGTGAGAAACTCTAAGTAACTCAGTATATATGGACTGTAAAACATATAAGGAGGGCTGCTTTATAAGGAGATGGAAAGGTAGGCAGGGGCCCAACTGTGAAGAGTTTGAAATGCTAAATAGAGATGTCTATATCTGCTCCTAGAAGAGAGCCTAGAATCACTTCCACACCATAAAGAGGCATCAGAGGAGGACGCTGGCCATTCAGTCCACAAGCAATTTGTTAAGCACCTACTCTGTGCTAGGTACTGTTCAAAGCACTGCAAAGAAAGGCCCTGTGAATCCTAAACAAATATCATCTTTTATGATAATCTAAATATTATTGTGTAAGCTAAACATAATCTTGTATAGATGCAAGAGAATGAAGCTGGTCAAAGTCCTCAGAATGGTCAGCCTGGTAGTTCTGGGTGGATAAACCTCAATGAATGCTCATTTCCCTTGTGCTTATTATAAAGGCAGGTAAAAAAGCTCCTTAAATTCTATTTTTGTCTCTTGGATTTCACAATTCCATTTTGACTAAAAAAACAAATAAAGAAAAAGGAAGAACAGAACCCGAAGTCCAATTTCCATCATTTAAAACAAAACTAATTAGTCAAGGCATGTTTCCTAGAGCTCCTTAAGGTTTTGGCAGAGTGTTTTCCTTACAACATGTCTGCAGAAGTATTATGATGCCGATTTTACAGATGAGGAGACTAAGGATTAGACTTCTCAAAAATAAACTCAGTTGGGGGCAGCTGGGTAGCTCAGTGGATTGAGAGTCAGGCCTAGAGACGGGAGGTCCTAGGTTCAAATCCGGCCTCAGACACTTCCCAGCTGTGTGACCCTGGGCAAGTCACTTGACCCCCATTGCCTACCCTTACCACTCTTCCACCTATAAGTCAATACACAGAAGTTAAAGGTTTAAAATTTTAAAAAATAAATTAAAAAAAATAAACTCAGTTATCCACTATTAAATGTCAGAGCTAGTTTTTAAACTGCTTACTACCAACTTCAAGTATATTCATATATATTAATATATATTCAATTCTCCTCTTGTATCATGCAGAATTCTGGTCAGTACAAGAGAGGCCACTTAAAAAGGGTAAAATGTTCTCACTTATATATTTCCTTACATATTTTATTCCTTGAATATATAAGAAATGCTTATGTTCTATATTAAAATCTTTTAAAAATGATAGTGAGCTACCTTCTCAAGTGATTGAAAAAGGATCCAGAATAATTTCTGGACAAGCCTCTTCCCCTTCCCTCCTTCTCTCCCCACTGCAATATGCTCCCTTCATCAATAATTTATTTTATTTTCATAGAAACATAATTTAAGACCTCTACTGGTCCCAGGTAGGAAAAACAGAATGTGGCCTTAGATATTGTACATGGGAATGCCTTGCCTAATGGTTCTGGATTCAAAGAATCTAAATTTAAAGATGAAAGAAACTAAGGAACTAGGTATGGTGATAGTCTTGCTCTTGGTGAGGGGGAGGCTTGTATATGGCTGGAGATTAGGAGTTCTGAACTGTATTAGGTTAAAGCTGGTACACAAAAAACCCTGAGTCTAGAGTTACCCTGGTGAGATCCTAACCAGGTGCTCAGGACAGAAAAACAGAGCGGGTTAAAACTTTCATGCTGATTATTATTGGGATCAGACCCATAAGTAGTCAGAGTCCTTCCAGCCAATGTAAGATAGGGAAATACAGTTCCAAAAAAGAAAGAAATTGAGGCCAAGAGGTTAAGTGATTCCTATATAAGATTGTGGTATTATCTAGGAGCAAGTATGAGTTTGACTACATTTCTCATGTTGAGTGATACAATCCAATCCCTTAGACATCCTTATTCCATAACATTGGGGCATCTGGGTGGCACAGTGGATAAAGCTCTGGACCTGGAGACAAAAAGATCTGAGTTCAAATCTACCCTCAGATAACTACTAGCTAGATGATGACCCTGAATACATCAGTTAATCACCATCTGTTTCAGATTTCTCATCTGTAAAATGGGGAAAATAATAACAACTACCAAACAGTATTGTGAGGATCAAATGAGAAAAAAATTGTAAAATGCTTAGCACAGTGCCTGGTACGTAGTAAGTACAACATAAATGTAAGCTATTTATTTTATTATGAGATATTTTATTATCAGTAGCAGTATTAGTAGCAGCAGTAGTAGCAACAGTAGCAGCAGAAGCAGTAGTAGTAATGGTAGTAAC
>NW_025385057.1:0-3512 GCF_016433145.1 Gracilinanus agilis
GCATATATTTATATGTTTGTGTGTGTGCTGGGCAAAGTACCTTTTGAGGCACAAAGAGGAATTATAAAGGATAAGAGTAGACATTGTCCCTGCATTCTAGATTAACTCTTAGCTCAGGATAACCTAAGACTCTTGGCTAAAGCAGTCTGGATCAGATCCTGAGAAGAGAATCAAAACATTCTCTCTCTTTGGTTGATTATGCCTCCACCTGCAGCTTATTCCGGGACAATTTCCAAATAGAGCTTCTTTATCTCTCAGATAAAACACAAACTCTTCAGTTCTGCATTTTAGACTTTTCACAACTGGGCTTCCACCGACTTTTTTAGTTTGGGTTCACATGATTTTCCTCCAACTCTTTACCCTGTAGGAAACCTTGTTCATTAGATGGTCCCTAAAATCAGTGTTCTATCACTCATCTCTGATTGTTAGGTAGCTAGGTGGTGTAAGGGATAGACTATTGGGTTTGGAGTAAGAAAGACTGAGTTCAAATCTGGTCCGAGATACTCACAAGATGTGTGACCTGCAGAAAGTCACTTACCTTGTCTGCCTCAGTTTCCTTAAACGCATAAAATAAAACAGCACGTATCTCCTATGGATTGTTGAGAGGAACAAAAGAGGAACATAGACTATCCTGGTTCCTATGTCCTGAAGGCTGGATAAGTTGCTTTCCATTGCTCCCCATGAGTTTTTGGGTACCTCCTATCATTGGCTCCAGCCTCCATTGATGAGGACTGTGCCATGTATCACTGATCCATTTAGCCACTCATAGTCAAATAGGGATATAATCACAAATACACAAACTTATTTCCCAACATGTGAAAGTAACCCTGCCCCCCTCCCTTTGCCTCACTTCAGTCTCTGGGGAGGGGAAGAGGATTACGTTTATAACTTAGCTCAGTTCTTATAGAACACAGTCCCAGTTCCAAGGTTAAAACCCACCTTGGGCTTGAGACCCAGAACCTTAGCTTCTCAGGATTGCACCATCCTGAGTGCAATCCTGAATCTGAAGTCATCAGGGTTCTAACTCCCTGCTTCCCATGAGGATCACCACAGGCACCTGAAACAGAGGAGGATAAACAACACAGAACCAGAACGGAAACAAATACCTCCAGGCCCATTTCTCAAAACTGTAGTAAAAGAGGGTTCTTCGTGTCTGTGCTACGGGTACTGTGGATACTTTGGGTGAATGCTTGGGAAGAAAGGGCACACAAGAATGACTGAAAAAAAGAGGACTTGTTCCATCTCAATAGTTTTAAAGGAGCCAGTCAAAGGAAGCTAGTAGGAGACAAAGAAGCTTCCACGTTAGTCAATCTAGATATATTCCAAAAGCCCCTAAGAGTGCTTCCATGTTAAGCAAACTAGGCTTGTTCAGACAAGCCCAATTCATTGTTATCCAATTGTTTCAGTCATGTACAATTCTTTGAGACCCCCTTTGGGGTTTTATTGACAAAGATACTGGTGTAGCTTGCCATATCCTTCTCCAGTTTATTTTCCAGATGAGGAAAGTGAGGCAGATAGGGTTAAGAGACTTGCCCAGAGTCACACAGCTAGTAAGTGTCTAAGGCCAGATTTGAACTTAGGAAGATGAGTCTTCCTGACTCCAGACCTGGCACTCTATCCACAGTGTCTTCTGGCTTTCTCAGCAAGCCCAGTTTATAGAGATAATATTTGTAAAGTGCTTAGCATAGTGCCTGGCACATAATAAGTACTTAATATATGTTTGTTTCCCTCCTCCTTCTCCCTACCCCTATCCTAGTGGGCAGATAATGGATTCCTTCCTCATCTCAGAGCTCCTTCAGAATGCTTAGCTCTCTTCAAGGCTCAGCACAAGCACCCTTTCTTTTACAAAGCCTTTCCTCACTAACCCAACACTTAAGACTCTTTCTGTCTTCAGTTTTTACTAAAGGACTATAATCTTTCCTTTAGCCTTTCATTTCCTGCTTTGTATTATACTTATTTGTTAATAGGTTATATCGCCAATCCCCAATAAAATATATCAGATCTTTCAGACAGGTTCATTTCTCTCTTTCTAACCCAGTTCTGTGTGTATAGTACATGTTTAATAAATATTATTTGAATGGATTGAATAAAGGATTCTCCATGTCAACAGCCAACTCAGGCATCCTGGGGTGTGGAAGTCTTTAACTCAGTCCAGCAATCAGAACTTATTGGCAGGGCGGCTTGGTGGCTCAGTGGATAGAGAACCAGGCAAAAGTTGGGAGGTCCTTTGTTCAATCTGTACCCAGACATTTCCTAGTTTTGTGATCCTGGGCACACTTAACCCCCCAATGCCTAGCTCTTTCTGCTCTTTTGCCTTGGAAATGATATTTAGTATAGATTCTAAGACAGAAGGTAAGGGTTTAAAAAAAAAAAACTTATGGTCAACAATGGAGATATTAAGCATCCTAGGCTCAATTTCTCAAGATCTCTAGTATCTGATCTCAATTTAGATCAGAGAAAAGAACACTGTTTGGGGAATCAAGAGATGTAATATATAGCCTTGTCTAGCCCAGAAACCAGCTACATGACTTTGGATAAGCCATTTCCTTTCTCTCCATCAATCTCCTTGTCTAGAAAGTGAGTGGGTTGGACCAGATGACCTCTGGAGTTCCTTCCAGCTCTAGCTCTATATTCCCATAATTACAATTTAGGCTGCAAGGTGGCACAGTGGGCAGAGTACTGAGCCAAAAGACAGGATCACCAGAGTTAGGTCCAGCCTCAGATACTTAACTAGCTTGAGCAAGTCACTTAACCTCATTTTGCTTCAGTTTCTCTACTACAAAATAGGGATTTAACAGTACTTAGCTCACAGGGTTTTTGTGAAGATCAAATGATATATTTATACAAATGCTCAACACAGGTGCCTTGCAAATATTTATTCCCTTCTCTTACCATAAGGTACATATCTGAGATCCTAAATAGCATTAACATTCTATGACTTTGTTTTTTGACATCTAGGTTAAGTATTTTCCCTCTGCCTAGTAGTAAATTATGCAGGGATCATTAGCTCTCAGAAACTCCAGTTTATGATGCCCTATTCAGATACATTGCCCTAATCTTCTGGAGCAGACTGCTGAACAGTATAACAAGTCCAAACTAGGGTTAAAGTTCTGTGGCTATGGGAGAACTCCAGGGCATTAGGATACAAGTGGATAGTGTTGGACCATCTCCATTCCTGGCTTCTGCTGAGTGTCTGTTCCTGCCTCTAGCTTCTTAGGTTTCTATGGCCTGTCACAGAGGTGATGAATCATCTAGGAGATCCCCAGACTTGAATTTCTCAACATATTTTTGTGACTAAAGCCCAAAACATGATACGGTAATTCAATATGTGGTCATCTTCAAGGTATCAGTTCAGTTTTTAGTCCTCTGCTTCAGCAGGTCAAGGTCAGGAATATTTCACATCTAAATTGCATAATCTAATTATCTTCTTTCAAATTCCATTAATCCTATTCTAATATCTCTAAGATATAAAGTCTGCCTTATATCCAATATATGTATTGTTACCTCAGATG
>NW_025385058.1:0-2754 GCF_016433145.1 Gracilinanus agilis
GGAAGGAAAGAAGGAAAGAAGGAAGAAGGAAGGAAAGAAGGAAGGAAGAAAAGAAGGAAAGAAGGAAGGAAGGAGGCAAGTTTTTGCCACATCGCTTAATTATAACCAACAGCCTTAAAGGGGACTCTGGCCTTTTCCCCCTACTATGAGATTGCCTGTAAGCAGGATGAGCCCAGGATTCCAGGCTAGTTCTCCTAATTCGGCCTTTACACTGTGACTATAGTGCTAAGCATATTGACAAAGAACACCAAAGGTCTGGGAATGATGTTTGGGCAGCAGCTTTGTTCCTGGCAATACCTTATACTGTCAGAAGTCAACAACCTGCCCAAATATTTATAGTCTGGGGAATTCACTTAAGCTATCACTCATTGGACTCTTCAAAAATAGTCGCAGCCTCTCCACTGATTCTGGTGACCCTTTTTTTGGCTTTTTTTTTTCAAGGATAAGTATAGGGTTCAGGAATAAAGGAATGAAAGAGACTCAAGGCGTGTGGATGACTCAGAAGCCCTCTGAGGCCATCTAGTCCAAGCTCCTCATTTTACAGACAAGGAAATTGAGGCTCATAGAATTGAAGAAACTTGCCCAAGGTCACATAGGTTGTACTCATCAGCTTCTTCTTTAAGCTTCTTCTTCCCATTGTCATTCGACTTCCCAGCCTCTTCTTGTGAGGCTCAGATGAGATCAAGTGTGCAAAGTGATTTGCAAACTTTAATGAGCTACAGAAATATCAGTTGCTGTCATTTTAGGCCCTCCACAATCTGGTTCCAACCTACCATTCCAATATTCCCTCTTCTCCCCCTCGACAGACTTCATGCTCTGAATCCAGGACAGCTCCCAGGACCCCAGGCAAGAGCCACTGCCCTCTTTCCTTCCCCCTCACTCCACCATCTTCTCTCATAGTATTCTGTTTTTCTAAGAGACTTTAACAGAATTAATTTGCCTAAGGTCACCAAGGCAGTTTAGCAGCAAAACTATGATCTGAAATCAGGGCTTCTACCTACCAGGCCATGGTTCTTTCCATCTGGCCACACGGTTATGTGTGGAGTAGAATCTCAGAGTCTGCACCCCAAAATCACTCTAATGAGCCAGGAGACTGGATAAGATGCTTGCAGAGAAAATGTGGCCTTTTTAGGGAAGGGGAGAGGACGAGGGCGCTGCTCTGATTGGTTGGCCCAAAGCACTGTCCAAGGGTATCCAAATGAAGTCAGAATTTATTGGAAATTAATGCAATGCTTCTCTTTTTGCTGCCCACCACCTGTGTGTGGCACAATGTCTGTGTATGTTATATTTTCTTTATCTTGTCCTACCCTCCTTAAGTTTCCCAGTGTTCTGAAACTCACAGGAGCTTTCCTCCAGTTTGCAATGTCTAAGTTGAGTCAGAGTTTAGACATGGCCAAGGCCTTCCATACTGAAGCATTTGATATAGGGAGTCAGGATTGTAGTTGTAAGTTTAGGACTTTTCCCATGGGAATTTTCCAGCACCATTACTCATTTTCTAACCTTCTTTTAGCTTTTGAATACTGTCAGAGCTATTAGGAATCCATAATAAGAAAAAGGGGGGAATGGAGGGGTTTGGGCCACATCAGAAGAGTGAATTAAAGGTGGGTGTATATATATATATAAAGCTGCTTGGGGAGGGAGGGGGATTTCTCTACTCTTCATAAGGAAAGATTGGTATCTCCCTTCTGAAAAGCACCTACCTTTCACTAATTTTCTACAGGAAGTTGCCAATCTACGATTACTAAAACTAGCTAATATATGCTGGAGAGTAATGCAAGATTTTAGTCTACACAATCGGTATAAAGAACTCCCAGGGAGGAAATTCTCTCTTGCGATACATGTTGGCACCTTCTCTGTACCGCAGAGACTTAGAGAATTGCCAGAAGCAATGAGAAATTAGGGGACTTCCTCAGGGTCACACAGCCAGTAGGTGTTAGACCCCAGGGCTCCCTGGCTCTCCATGGTGCTTAGTGATTGTTGGTTTAATGGAACGGCCTTCAGTCTCTGGGTTCTGGTGGGCCCCTAGCCCAGATGATTGAGTCAACGAATGAATGAGTTTCCCCTGCTGTAACCAGTCTTTCTGGAGTGAATGGCTTGGACTACTGGGGTTAGCTTGGAAGAGGGAGGCTAAACTCCTCCTCCCCAGGCACTTACTTTCCCTCCTCTGCTCCTTGGCATTCTTCGCCTCAGGCCTGGCACCCACGCCAGGCTCCACCTGGCCCTGGTGGCGGCTGCGGAGGGCATTGTAGAGACCCAGGCTTCGGCGCTTGGCCTTTCGCAGGATGTGGCAGACATACTGGAATATCTCCTCATAGCAATCCCCAGGCTCTGCATAGCTGGCCACTGTGCTGGAGGACAGGTACCGCCTGCGCTGCTCCTGCATCAGCTGGTGCTCTCTCTGCTTGGTCTCGGAGAACTGGGTCGCTATGACAACGAGGCACAGGTTGATCATGAAGAAGGAGCCCACCTGTGACCAACAGGGAGAAGAGGAGGGAGAACGACAGAGACGGAGGGGAGAGGCACATGGAGAAAGGCAGAAGCAGGGGTAGAAGATCAGGGAGGCACACCAAGAGAGACAGAATGAGACCAGCAGACCCACGAAGGGGAGGAAGGAGAAAAAGAGAGACCAAGAGATACAGGGAGAGAGTGAGGGACAGACAGACACAGAAAGACAAGAGATGAACACACATAGGAGAGAGAAAAATGGGAACAGAGGGGGTGAAGGGTGGGAAGGAAGGAAGGAGGGAAGGAAGG
>NW_025385059.1:0-8117 GCF_016433145.1 Gracilinanus agilis
TTTGGAGTTTTCTTGGCAAAGTGTTTTGCCATTTCCTTCTTCAGCTCCTATTACAGTTGAGGAAACTGAGACCAAAATGGTTAAGTGCCTTGCCCAGGGTCACACACCTACTAGTAAGTGACCAAGGCCAGATTTGAACATAGGAAGATGAGTCTTCCTGACATTGTGTTACCTAGCTTTGTTTATTTTTTTTATCTATCAACTTATTTAAACTAATTCTAAGTGAAGCAGATTCCTTAAGAGTTAGACATCTTTGAGATCATAGGAAAGAGTACTTATTTAGAGCACCAAGAGACCAGGGCTTGAAACTTATTTTTTTACCCTTTAGTATCTGTGTCTTAGAGTAAATTAGTTACTCATGCCAGAGCCTCTGTTAACTCATCTATAGAACGATGGGTTAGGATAGTTGGCTTATAAAGAATTCTCTAACTAGAAATTTCTTAGAAGTTAATTAGGGGCGTTTGGGGCTATTTTACCCCTTGGTGTTTTAGAGGAAATAGAGCTTAGCAGCCTAGCTTTGTAGATAGGGCATTGGATTTGACTTGAAATGAGAAAGCTGGGGGCTCAGTCTATCTTTGATATTTAGGATATGCCGACTGGGCATTCATGTAAAGTCTGGGAAGCTTATATACTACCTGCTTTGGGGATGATAAAACCTACCACTCTAGATTCTTGTGAGCATGATACATTATTGTAAATACTCATTTTATTA
Source organism: Gracilinanus agilis (assembly GCF_016433145.1). Taxonomy (NCBI): domain Eukaryota; kingdom Metazoa; phylum Chordata; class Mammalia; order Didelphimorphia; family Didelphidae; genus Gracilinanus; species Gracilinanus agilis. The sequence goes on from NW_025385059.1 coordinate 713, forward strand.
AAATGTGAAGATTTTTTTTTTGGTAGCCCATAATTGAGATTTCATTAATAATGAAATTCTCAGGAGCTAAACTTTTCCTCAGTAATGCACATCAGCACCTACTCTTCCATTTACAATTTTAGACTGTTGCCAGGGACTCTGGAGAGGGTTAAGTGACTGGCACACAGACCCTGCTCAAGGCAAGACCTGAATCCATCTTCCTAATTCAGATGCCAACTCTCTCACCACTTCATTGCCTCTCATCAATTTGTATCTTGAAATGACTGTTCCTTTTATGGTGATAATTTTTGAGTTTTACCCTATCTTAAACCATACTTTAGTAGATGTGCATTTTCATCTGTGTGGGTTTTTCCTCCAAGGATGTAGACTACCATGGCTTCAAACTTGATTAATTTCACAAGTTCATGGTTTCATGTGGCCAAATAAATTGATTGCCTAGTTCTCCACCCCCACCCCCTTTCCAGTTATGATTCAATCTACTTATAATTTGATGGACCTTCTGAAAGAAAAAATGCACAGTCAGTATGTTGGTGCTTAAGAGTATGTTCAAGTTGGTGAGACCAGCATGTACAGATTCACGCTACTAAAATAATTTGAAATCCAAGGACCCCTCCATGCCATGCCAACAGGATATTTATTTGCTGACTTGTCAGGTAAAAATGGATTAAGTCCCTAATATGTGTTATTGGAATAGGATCTTGATAGCAAAAAATGAACACTTTTACACCCACATTTGGTAACAAGAATGATAAAATCCTTTTCATGTTTCTATTTTGTCCAGACCTATGATGTAGGGAACTCCCAATTGTAGAAACTCTTCTCCACTGATAAAGATCTGATAATTCACTTGTAATTTGTCTTCCAGAATTGCTTGGGGCATTGAGAAGTAATACTATCAACCCTTGGTTATAGAGCTAATATATACTCATTTAGCAAGTGTCATAAAGTGTCTTTTCTGCAACCAGCCCTGTGCTAGGTTCTGGGGAAACAAAGTCAGCAGTGAAACTGGGAGTTTAATCATGTCCATATCAGAATCAGGACTTGAATTCAGATCTCCCTCCCTCCCTTTCTCCCTTCCTCCCTTCTCTAACACACCACTGCTTTTTGTTCATTCATTTTCAATCCTGTTTTGACTCTTTGTGACCCATTTGGCAAAGGCACTAGAGTTATTTGCCATTTCCTCCTCCAGCTCATTTTCCAGATGAGGAAACTGAGGCAAATAAGGTTAAGTGATTTGTTCAGACTCATAGAACTAGTAAATGTCTTGAGATCAGAACTGAACTCGGATCTTCCTGACTCCAGACCCCTTGCTTTATCCACTGAGCCATGTAGCTGCAGCTGCTTATACCAGAGGTATCAAACTCCAATTTAAAAAAAAAAACAAAAACAAAAAAAAAACAGGGACTACTAAGCTGTTTTTAAAGATCTCCGTAGGTTGTGTATGAACTTAGGGCTTTAAAAATATATATATAATTAAATTTTATTGTTGAAATGCCAAAATAATTATCTTTTTAACACAATTATTTCTAATGGTTTTTACTTTGCTGAAAAATATAACATTATCTATATTTTATTCTATTTTTATTTATTTAAATATTTCTCAGTTACCTTCTTTTAAAAACCCTTTCTGTCTTGGGAACAACTTCCAGATAGAAGGATAAGGGAAAGGTAAATGGGGTTAAGTGACTTGTCCAGAGTCACACAGCTAGGAAGTATTTGAAAACAAATTTGAACTTAAGCCCTCCTGATTCTGGATTTGGCACCCTATCCACTGTGCCATCTACCTGCCCCTCAATTACTTTCTAATATGATTCTGTCGGTACAACAGAATATATATATCATCCTTGTAATTTCAGTCTGATCTGAAAAAAATTCCTATTTTTAGAAATTTATTCATTTAAAAAATATTGGTTGAAATGACAACAGCAAGAGGAAAGAGCCTGATTTTTACCTTGTGGAGGAAGGGAGGTGGCTAGTGAGATGAATTCTTATGGTACATAAGGCATTAGAAAATGACCTTTCTAAAGTATCTCATGCCCCGCTCCTGGTGAGTGTCCAGTGAACATTTGTTGATTTTTGGATTGAACCTTTCCAGATAGCTACAAAACAGCCTACAAATCTTTCAAATCACAGTGTGGAAAATAATTATGCCTTGCTTTTCTTAGCTTTCATTCTTCTGCGAACTCCTAGTGGATGCATATGTTCATCTTGAACCATAATAGTGCTTTTATTTTTCTTCTTAATCTTATTTGAATTGGATCTCTATTTTATACGATGGCTAAACCGACTTCCAGGATAAAAGACATAATTGGAGATCTGGCAGGAATTTTAGAGGTCAAGTCCAACTGTTTCATTTGATAGAATAAAAATTATAATATATAAAAATATTACAGGTAATAGAACAAATCAAATAATTTAAATCAAAATAAATTAAAATATAAATAATATATTGTATATTATAAGAAATAATAAAATAGTATATATTACATATAATAATAAACTATGATACATATCACATATAATTACATATAACATGGTAAACATATATTACACTTAATATAATTGCATAATAAATTACATAATCATTTCTGTGTGTACATACATTTTTGTTATATATAAATTTTTTATAAAGAAATTGTGTTGAAAAGAAGGGGAATTTTTTGCCTAGTGTGACCCTACATTTATTGCCTTATTTCTGTAGATCATTAAATAGTGATTTGGTGGTCTGAAAGAGTTGATATAGAATGATATGTGTAGCAGGAGGGTTAGAGTCAAGAATTGAATCGTTCTGCCTTCTTTCTCTCCGATGGGGCAGATGCGAATCTCGACTTAAAACTGGGATCCCAGAGCCAAAGAGAGAAGGTGCTTCAGAGTCCCTCCTTTCCCATTTAAGAGGTGAGAAAGCTGAGGCCCAGCTAGAGTAAAAGATCTGACTGAAGCCTCAAGCATGTAAGGGGTCGGGGCCAGGGCTAGGACCAGAGCCAAGTGTCTCCGATTTCATAACCCAGGACTCTTTCCATGGTACCAGGCGAGTCTTTGCCTTGCTCCTTGCTTGCTCTCTGACCGGTGGGGTTGGTGGTAGACAGTTTCTTCATCTGTAAAATGGGGATGATGATAATAATTACATGACCTACTTCACTCAGTAAATATTGAATAAATGCCTTCCATGTGCCAGGCACTGTGCTAAGAGTGGGATGCTTCTTGGTCTCAAGCAGTGCTAAGGCTCTCCTTGGAGAGCAGCTGCTGATGTGTACTGGGGGAGAGAAAAATGGACCACAGACTAAAACAAAACAAAATCGGATACTAGGAAAGACATTGTCCCTTTTCTCCAATGGCCATACAAGGGTATTTTCCTCCAGGGATAACATACTCACACTTTGGAAGAGATAGACCTCAGATCCTGCCCCTTTTTTCCTGCTTAAATCTTAGATTTACGTTTATCCCTTTTGTTTAGTTATAAGTTTAATATAAAGGAATATACTATAATATATAATAACATAATCTATAATATAATAACACAACAGATTACAATATATAACATTATGTTATACATTATAACATAATGTAATAACATATAATATATCATAACATAATATTATAATGTACATTATATATGATCTAAGAAGAGACCTCCAGGCTGTAAAGTAAGGAGAGAGAGATTCCATCCGGAGCCTCACACACACACATTATTTTAGAGTTTACACATGACGGTTCATTCACAGCTGTTGTCAGGGAACAGAGATGCATTTTTGGAAGCCTTTAATTTCCAAATTAAGGCTCTACCTTTTGGAGCCCAAACCTACTTTTAAGTTACTTATTTAGAACTCAGAACATATTTCCCCCCTAGAAGCAACATTGTAAAATGGAAATTAGGTTCCACAGCCATCCCTTAAACGAAGCTGAAGTGCCCCTCTTTATAATGAAAAGAGGAGAAAGTGACAAGTGCAATTTTTGCAAATTAACAGGAAAAAAAAAGCCAACTTGGACTTCAAAATCTTACACTATTATATTGTTTGTAATAGTGGAGTATTAAAAAAATAATCTAAATTTGCAAGAACTGGAAAATGGCAAAGCAAACTGATATATGAATAATATGCACTATTCTTTTAAAAGGTCAATATGAGGAAGATATTGATACATGATTTAAAAATTCAAACGCAAAATAATACATGCACTGATTTCTTTATTTTTGTTTTGTTTGATTTTTTTAAACCTTTACCTTCTATCTTAGAATCAAGACCCAGTATTGGTTCCAAAACAGAAAAGTAGTAAAGGCTAGAGTAATGGGGATTAAGTGACTTTCCCAGGGACACACAGTTAGGAAGTGTCTCAGGCCAGATTTGAACCCAGGGCCTCCCATCTCCAAGCCTGACTCTCTAGACCAGCTGCCTTGAATATCTGTTCTAAGAGAGAAGAGCAGTAGCAAGGGCCAGGGCTGGGGAATCAGAATTAAGTGATTTGTGGAGGATCACATATCTAGGAAGTGTTTGAGGTCACTTTTGAACCCAGGACTTCCCATTTCTAGGCCTGGCTCTCAATCTATTGAGCCACCCAGCTGTTCCAGGCCCTGATTTATTTTTAAAAAACTGATGGGGCAGTTGGGTAGCTCAGTGGATTGAGAGCCAGGCCTAGAGACAGGAGGTCCTAGGTTCCAATCTGACCTCAGACATTTCCCGGCTGTGTGACCCTGGGCAAGTCACTTGACCCCCATTGCCCACCCTTACCACTCTTCCACCTATGAGCCAATACCTAGAAGTTAAGGGTTTAAAAAAAAATTAAAAGAAAAAATAAAAAATGGAGAAAACACATACACAACTTTCCTTCTCATAGGCTTCAGTTCAATTTAAATAACAATAAAAGGAACTCTGAATGCCTCTGAGGAAACCAAGATAAAATCAGGTATAGCTCCTCCCCTCTTAAAACATTTCCCTCAGTGTTCATTAGAGATAATCTCTTTCTGTTTTGACTGTTCCCTTAAGGATTCTATAACCTAGTAGGGGAGATAAACCACTTAAGTCCCCAACTATACTATAAATTAGATAAATGTGAGAAGTAAGTTAATTCAAAGCCCTTTAAGAAATTGGAGGCAAGGAGGAACTTACTTCCAGCTGAAGTTATCAGAGTGGGCTTCTTGGAGAAAATAAGACCTCAGGTGAACTTTGATTCGTGAGAAGGATTTCTTTGCAATGCTTATTTTCTCCTATTTTTTATAGAAACGGTTGAGTGGGTCAGCCACATTTATCAGTTGGTCATAGAAGTCCATTTCAAGCTTGCAGGGGCTGCCATGTTGTCAGAAGACTCCTAGAGTGGAGTCAGAGGACTTGAATTTGAACCCTTCCTCTTCGTGACCTTGAGCGAGTCCTGCCATCTGTCTGGGACTTTTGAGTCCCTCCCCTCTCCCCTAGACTTTGAATGAGATGGTTCCTAGGAGGGCTGTGCGGGCTTTAGATAGATGGAGTTATTGGAGCTGTTGAGCTGTTGATGATAAGAGTGAAGAAAGGTGGAGAGGGGGCTGGAGGAGCTGCTCAAGGTCATGGTTTCCTTGGGGTGATGGAAGAGAGATTCAGCCAGATAGTTCCTGGAGTTGACCTGGTACACAGTTTGGTTGAAATACTGTTACTTAGCTGAGAGTGGCCTCCAGGGGCTGGGGGGCGTGGGGAAGTGAGAGACTGCATCTCTCTAATCTAACTCATTCATTCTGCAAGTGTTTGTACGGGAAAAAAGGAGATACCCAGCTAAACAGGCTACCCTCAGAATTCCTTGTTTGGCCCTGAAGCTAGCCCAGGAACTGTTCTTATTGGAGATAGCAGAGGAAGGAATGCCAAGGCATCCTTATAGATAAGCATATCAAAGGATTCCTGGAGGGCAAGATCACATCTGGGTAGAAGGATGGGAAGGATCTAGGCTTCCTAGATGAAATGAAACTTGAGCTGAGCTTCCAAGCATAGGCTAGGAATGGCCACATCCAGGAGGTGGGAAAATTCAAGAAGTCTTTTTGGAGTTCCAGGGCACATTAGTCTGGCTAAAGGGGACCAGGAAGAAGAGATAAGGCTGGAAAAGGTGGTTTGGGGGCAGAAAGCAGAGGATCTCTAAAATTCCTAGCCAAACAAAAAACAAACAAACAGAAAAACTCCTTTCCTTAAAGTTGTAATTCTCTTAAATAATTATCCAATCTACCTTTCCTCTAGCTGCTAAAAGCCCTGTGTCTTCATTACCTCTTACTCTTCATCCCCTTGCTATCTTGCTTCTATAGTTCTCGGAAAGATCTTCTGTATCACTCTTTTAGTGACTCTTTTCCCCTCATTATCCTTGAATTCCGTGTAGTGGTTGACACCCAGGACCACGCTTCTCCGATTTGTTTCTTCCTCTGATTTTTCTGCCACCTTATAATTAGCCTTCTAATTCCCAGATGGACTGTTTGTCCTCTTCTGGTCTTGTAAACAGAAATGTTTCCTTACGTTTTGACCCTTGCCCTTCTTTCTGCCTTCTACCTCGGCAGCCTCCCAGAACTTCGATTGCCACATTTATGAAGATGACTCCTAAGTCTTTATATGTCCATTTTCTGAGTTTTGTCCTATAATTCCTTCTGATCTCTCTCTGTGTCTCGCCTGCGTGCCATGTTCCTAAGTCCTTCGCATTTCCTAACTGCTCCTCTTTCCAAACCTTGAGCCTCCCTTTCCCCTGATCTTGTCATCTTTCATTCTTGTTCCGCATCAGCCGACCTATGATGCTGTCTCCTTAATCTCTCATCCCTCTCTGTTCCGCTCATCTTCCACTGTGGCCATGGATCAAGCCCTTGCCTCTTGCTACCCACATTATTGTAATAGCCTCCTAAGTGGGCTGCCCACCTCCTTCTGCCCCCTTTCCCGGTATGTTGGAAAGAGCTGTGCCTCTGAAGAGGATCTGGGTCCAGATTTTGCTTCTGATGCTTCCTATCACTATAGTCTCAGCTAACTCGCCTAACCTCCCCAGCTTTAGTTTTATTGTTCTCCTGCCTCAAATACAGGGAGTTGTTATGGACTTGTTGACCTTTATAGACCCTTCTACCCCCAGATCTGTGACAAAGGATGATTTGGTTTGTTCTTTCCCAACTACCTGAATTTTTTGCCACTCTGATGCAGCTCCTCCCTCTACTCTGAACCTTTCACTGATTCCCCTTTGTTGTTGTTTTTCAAATCCTTATCTTAATATCAGTTCTAAGACTGAAGACTAGAAAGAGCTTGGCAGTCTGGTTAAGTGACTTGCTCAGGGTCACACACTAGGAAATGGCCTTTGTACAAATTAAACCTTACTTGTGCCAAACCAAAATACATAAATAAACAAACAAACAAGCAAGTAAGCAAATAAATAATAAAATGTCTCTCTCCTCTCTCTCTCTCTCTCTCTCTCTCTCTCTCTCTCTCTC
>NW_025385060.1:0-4603 GCF_016433145.1 Gracilinanus agilis
ACCTTCTAAGGCAGAAGAATGGTAAGGGGTAGGCAATGGGGATCGAGTGTCTTATCCACAAACACACAACTAGGAAGTATCTGAGGCCATATTTGAACCCAGGGCCTCCCATCTCTCGGCTTCACTTTCAGTCCACTGAACTACCTAGCCACCACTTTATTTTTAACTTTCTGGAATTCAAACATGCTTGTGATTTTATTAGTAACTTCATTTTTACTTTCAAGTTGGCAATGATCACATTTATGGTTTTGTACAGTAGAGGAAAAAAAATGATTGTGTCACTCACAGTTTCTAAGCTTGAAGGGTGACTTGGAATAATCAACCATCTGACTAGAGAATTCAAGGCTGCCAGTCCTATCACAACTTCAAGGTTAAACATCAACTTACCTCTGCTATGCTTCTATACTCCAATATCCTCAAGGACCTCAAACCACCCATGAAGCATACATCACTTGCATATTATTTCAAACTGTGCATCCTTCAGAATCTCAGATACTATCCACCAGACGTGAAGGACAATGTTAGAGGTAATGACTAGACTTCACCAGTGTCAGCATCTTCTGACAACAGCAACTAAAGTCCCAGCAACTTGTCCCTTGGGTTTCAGCAGGCAGCCAAGGTAGAGAGATTTACAGTAGTAGAGTATACAGTACAATGCCCTCACATCATCATCTGACACAGTGGAAGATTAAGATACAAGTTGAAAAATGGTTTTGAGTAAGAATTTTATTTGCTGTATGGTATTTTGATAATTCTGATAAAAACATACTTTTCCTAACATGAAATAACCCTTGAAATTCAATACACAAAATAAAATTGGTAACATGGAAAACATTTTTTTCTTTTGTGCTAACATCTCAATGAAAAAACACTGATTTCATATGCTATGAAAAGTGAATATTATCTAAATCAGTTACATTTATGGCAACCAGAAGTTTGGAATTTGGACTCTCAATTTTTCAGCTATCCTACCAAGCCACGCCACTCTGAGACACCTCCGGATCCTTCCAGGAGCCTCAGAACAGCTCTTTTTCCATGCCTCCTCCTCTCCAAAAAGCCCCATCACCACGCCCACAACAACCATATCAAAACAGCCTGCTAAACCCACAACCAATAGGAAAAGGCTTAAGGAATTATGGGTATGGTGAAAGGGAGTTTGAGTAATGAAGTTTAAAGGGGTACAAGGTCTTTTCAACTTTACAGTGAGATGGAACCTGAGGATTGTTTTGATTTGCATTTCTCTAATTATAAGAGATTTAGAACATTTATATGTTTATTGATAGTTTTTCCTTATCTGAAAACTGCCTATTCATGCCCCTTGCCCATTTATCAAGTGAGGAATAACTAATTTTATGTAAAATTGACTTAACTCCTTATAAATTTGAGAAATTAGACCTTTGTCAGAGGTTTTTGTTATAAAATTTTTTCCCCAATTTGTTGCTTCCCTCCTAATTTTGGCTGCATTGGTTTTGTTTGTACAAAACCTTTTTAATTTAATATAATCAAAATTATTCGTTTTACATTTGTAATATTCTCTATCTCTTGCTTGGTCTTAAATTCTTTCTTTTCCCATAGATCTGACAGGTATACTATTCTATGGTCACCTAATTTACTTATTTTCCTTTTTTCTATTTAAGTCATTCACCCATTCTGAATTTATCTTGGTGTAGGGTATGAGATGTTGATCTAAACCTAATCTCTCTCATACTGTTTTCCAGTTTTTTGTCCCCAAAATTGGGATTGATCTTTGAGTTTATCATACAACTTGCTGAGGTCATTTACCCCAAGTCTATTCCACTGATCCTCCCTTCTGTCTCTTAGCCAGTACCATATTGTTTTGATGACCACTGCTTTATAGTACAGTTTAAGATCTGGTACTGGTAGGCCCCTAACCTTAACTTTTTTTTCCTTACAATTCCACTCTTAATGAATCAGAGGGCCCTAGAACTATAGAACTGGAGGGAACCTCATAATCTATCTAGTCCAATCCTCTCTTTTCATGGATGAGAAAACTGAGGCTGAGAGGTGTTTTTTCGACTTTGTCCAACATCACACAGGTTGAAAAGAGGAGTTACATATTTGAACCCACATCCTCTGACTTCAAAGTCTGTGTTTCATCTACTATATTTGTAGTTGTTTAGTCATTTTTGGTCATGGCTCTGTGAATCTGTTTGGGGTTTTCTTGGCAAAGATACTAGAGTGTTTTGCCATTTCCTTCTCCAGATAATTTTTAAAGATGAGAGAATGGAGGCAAACAAGATCAAGTGACTTAACCAGTGTCACACAGCTTGTAAGTATCTGAAGCCAGATTTGAACTTAGATCTATTTTGAGTCCTGTCCCAGAACTTTTTCCACTGCACCAATCAGCTGCCCTATGCCTATATTGCCTCAAAGAGTTATTGATGCTAAATTTTTAGCAGAAAAATGAGATTATAAGCCAAGGAATGCTGGGGTGTCTCAGGGGACTTTCTGAGTATTCTCTAGTAGATCCTGTCTCTGGGAACCAAGAAGGTCAAGTGACTATGGCTTACTATGGGCCATTTTCTATGAACAGTTTTATTTCTATGAACCATTTTATTTGTCACCATTCCAGTCACAGTAGTTACAGCCAGAGCTTTAAGTGCTTCATCTGCTGAAGTAATCTTATACCATCTTCTTCAGGACTGAGCAGAGCCCAGCATGTTAGGGCCATAACCCTTCTAGAGCAGTTTCCCATTTTATTTGATAAGGTGAGAGGGCATACAATGAACAAGTTGGAAAAGCCTCTTATCAGATTAGGAGCCTGTGGTAGAGACTATTAATAACACTTGATGAGGAAAAGAGAGAAGAGTGGAGGGAAGGGGAGGGGAGGGAGCCAAGGCTGAAAACTCCAAGGCAGGGAATGTCTCCTCCTCAGACAAAGTTGTGACAAATATTTCTTTCCATCTGTTAGTGCCTTCATGGCCCTAAAGCTGAGGCATGCAGGCAACAAACATTTATTATTCCTTTACTTTGTGCCAAGTAATGGGCTAAGTTCTGGGGATGCAAATACAAATACAAACAATACAAATAAAATGAAAGAAATTCCCTGGGCTCAAAGGAGTTTACATTCTAAGGGAGTTTTGCAGTACATAAATGACAACACTGAATGGGGTATGGAGGGATAGATATAGGCGAAGTTCAGAGAATAAGAAGCTCAGCCAGGAGGGGAAAGAAGCATGACTGGCACCACCCATTCCAAAAATGGAGGCTGCCAGAAGGAATTCAGAAATGTGAGAAGGGGGCCAGCATGGCAGAGGGTTGTTCCAAGATGAGAAGGCAGCTGAGTCATGATGATGAAGTACAAAATATCAGAAGCACAATGATATGAGTGAGCTGAGATACAGGGAAGTGGGGATAGGAGCAGTAGGATCATCCATAGAGAAAGTTTTGAAGTAGTCAAAACTTGACTCTGGCATTCTCTAGTCTCCAGTCTCCTATTTATCCTGTATTCTCTCTCTCTCTCTCTCTCTCTCTCTCTCTCTCTGTCTCTCTGTCTCTCTCTCTGTCTCTCTCTCTCTGTCTCTCTCTCTCTCTCTCTGTCTTTCTCTGTCTCTCTCTGTCTCTTTCTCTTTGTCTCTGTCTTTCTCTGTCTCTCTCTGTCTCTGTCTGTCTGTCTGTCTCTCTCTGTCTCTGTCTCTTTCTCTCTCAAATACAGTTTTATTTCAATTGAAAAAGATGCATTTTCTCTATATTATCTTTACCTCCATGGCAATGTAACCCCTGCCTCTCATCTTCATTCTCTGGAAAAAGGGAAAGAGCACTGGTTTCAGCCCCAGCTCTGCCACTAATTAGTGAGATGACCTGATGCTAGGGACTTTAAAACTTTTGGCATTAGTTTCTTCAGCTGAAGAACTTTTATATATAGCTATATAAAAGAGAGAATGATATTTGTGCTACATATTTTATAAGGGAGACTGTAAATTGTAAAGTATTTGTTACAGCTTGCGATGGTTGTATTTTGTCCTTTGTTTTCAAAGAGCACCAATGACATCAAAAAGTGATGTCTTAACTTGTGAGTGGGTTGGATTTAAGTGAGGCAGAGTTTGATGAAGTTGTCAGCCTTGCTCACTTTTCTAGAATCATAAAGGCAAGACAAAAGTCAGAGAACCACTGGAGATGATCCAGGATACAGTAGATGATCTTGGCATCTTTGATGTCTAACTAAGCTCTAAGTACTCCACAGCTTTAGCAGTCTTCATGGCCATTGGAAGGAATTGTTCTTATACACCCATTCTGCTAGGGGAAGTCTTTATATACTTGAGATAGATAACCCCCTAAATCACTTACTGGTTTGAGGCCTATAGGTTACAGTCATGATTTGGCCCATATACTGAGACATTTTACCAGGATGTGGCCACTGAACATGCTAGAGCTTCTTGAAGTTACAGATGAAAGTAGTGGGGCAAAAGAATTAGATAAACCAATAATGCATAAGGCAATAAAGCAATGAGTCATTTGTTATTTTATTATCAATATCAATAATTTATTATCAATATCAAATTATCAATAATTTGGAAACCTTAATGAATGTGTATATGAGAAAAAGGAAGAAACAAAGAAAGAGAGAGAGGAAGAAAGAAAC
>NW_025385061.1:0-6792 GCF_016433145.1 Gracilinanus agilis
TATATATATATATATATAAATTTATTCCCCAAAGATCAAAAAATTCTCCCTAGTGTCTGAATGCAGGTTCTAGTGCTGCTTCCAAGCAATCTTTCTCTTCTCCAGGCTTCCATCTTAACATATCTTATATGTATAATATCTTAACACCTCCCTATTTGAGGCAGACTTTTCAATTCTATTTTTAAGGTCTCAAGAAATGAGAAAAGACGAGTGTGGACCATTTAAGAAGTCATGTGTTTTAATCGAAGGTTACTTTGTCTACAAGGAAAGTCCCTGAGTAAGGAAGGGATCGGGACAGCTCAGGTGGAGGGAGAAGGACCTATTGAGTTACTCATATAATCTTTCATAAAATCACAGAATCTCAGTATTAGAAGGGTCTTCAAAGTTAAAATAGATCATAGCTAGACAGAGGAGATGGAAGTAAGACAGAAATATAGAGATGTGATTTCTCCAAGTAGTGGGAAGGATGGTTTAGTCCAAGTGTGGCTAAGCATCAGTTTGGGCATTGCCTGCAAATATCTCTTATATTATATAAATATCTTATGAGATATTTGCAGGCAATGGAAGAGATAATATAAAAGCTTGGGAAGACCCTTAGAACATAGCATAATCAGATAAGGGAGGGCCCTTAGAACAGAGAACATACAATATTAGAGCAGGGAAAGCCCTTAAAATGTAGAATAAAAAATGTCAGAACTAGAAGGAGTTTCCTGGACGTTTTGGTCCAATGGATTCGCTTTACTGATATAAAGATGGTCCCAGGGTGAGTAGGTGAAATGTTCAGCATCACACGGTAATCCAGAGACAGAACCAGGAAGAGTATCCAGGTCTCCTGACACTCCAGTCTCTGCCTTTGCCATAAATCAGTCAGTCAGTCAACTAATAGCATAAATCCAAGTTCTTCAGTCTTACTCAAAGGCTCAACATAATCGGGTGTTGCTGTCAGACGCCCAGAACTTCCTCTGTGGACACTCACATTGGCAAATTGGCTAGATGGTTGAATTTTTAAAACAGAATATCAACGATGGAGAAATTTCCCAATATTTCCAACCTTCTCAGGCTCAGCACTTGGGGCTTGTCAACCTTGTTTTTTTGTTTATCAAAATATTTGTCTTGCTCCTTGTCTCGACTGTCTGCTCTCTCCTGTCCCCACCTGCCCCTTTGAGAAACCAATTAGCACCTGTAGAGAGAAAATCAAAGGCCAGGGACCTGCTAATCACAGAGCAGAGAAAAGGAGGAGGGATTGTGGGCACTCTCTGATGGATGAGTTCAGGAGCTGTTGGGGTCTGTCTGAACCCTGCTCCCTCATTTCTTTCCCCCAAACTGGTCCCTCATCAATTCTCACTTGGGAGCTGAACTAATTAGAAAGTAATCGACCTCTGAGACAAGAAGTAGCCAACTTCCATGACAAAAGATTCCATTTCTGAAGCTAGACTCATACTTTTCTGGGCTTCAGCCACTTCCAATGAAACAGGAAGGGAATAATTAGTTGCTCAGGGAAAGTCTCATCAGCTTCCAAGTTATTGTTCAATCCTTTCAGTCATGTCTGACTCTCTATGACCCCATTTTGGGGTTTTCTTGTCAGAAATACTGAGTGGTTTGCCATTTCCTTCTCTAGTTCATTTTACAGATGAGGAAAACAGGGATACGTGACTTGCCCAGAGTCTCACAGTTAAAAATGTCTGAGACTGGATTTGAACTCAGGTCTTCCTGACTCCAGGTCCAATTCTCTATCCACTTACACCACCTAGCTGCCTCCATCAAGACATAAAAGTCCAAGTACCTTTGGTAGAAATATTTTAGAGTCACTGGGGCTACCTTTATTTGGATGAGATAGAAACTAAGAATCATGGTCTCTTCTATCTGGAGAGGACCTCAGAGGCCCTCTAATTCATAGCTCATCAAGAATCTCCTCTATAATATCTTGGACATTTGATCTTCCAGCCTTTGTCTCTAGAAAGGAAAAACCTACATCTCCTCCCTTCTACCTCCCAGGCAACCCATTTCCCTTTGAGTCAGCTCTTTTAGGAAACTGGTATTTACACAATGGTAAAAAAAAAAAAAAAAAAAAAAAAAAAAAAAACTTACCCTTTGCTCTAATTCTTCCCTCTGCCATCAATCTTTCTTCCATGGGACAAGTTTTTAGATTCTTCAAAATGGCTCTCACACCTCCCCTGAATCTTCCCTTCTCCAGGACAAGCATCCCTATATCTTTCATCTGACCCATAGGTATGGCTTCTGGTCCCCACCCTCCTCATTCTTCTATAATGTTAGCTTGACCAGCACTCCTCATTGGTACCAACCAGTCTATACCCATCTTTTTTCAGAGGAGAAAACCGAGGCACAGAGTGGAGATACCAATTGGTATCAAGGAACCTTTCTCTCCTCTTGACCCTAAACCTTCCAGTGGCAACTCCTGGTGGGGACTCTTTGTCCATATGCAGTGTTTTTCCTTCCTCCAGGGTCCAGGTCCACTTTTAGTTTTCTTGTTATGTGATGATTGCTTAAAGAAAATAAATGTGCTTAGCCTGGAGAAAAGAAAGCTTAGCAGGGACATCATAGCTGTCTTTCATTAGGGCAGTGATGGCGAACCTTTTAGAGACTGAGTGCCCAAACTGCAACCCTCACACCGCATGCGAGCTGTCCCCTTACCCCAGACAGGGCAGGGAAGAAGCACTCCCATTGAGCTGGTAGGCAGAGGGGCAAGTGATGTGAAAAATATCCTCAGGTGGTGGAGAGGGGGAGGAAAGCAGACCTCTCCGGCACACGTACCATAGGTTCACCAACATGGCATTAAAGGATTTTCATTCAGGTATGAGTTGGAAAAGATGTCCTTGGAGCTCCCTTACAAATCTAAGCTTCTGAAATACTATGACTCTGCCAATTCCATCATTTGGATAATTCCTAAAATTCTGGCCTTCCAAGGACCTTCCTAGGATTTGACAGTTCCTGAATACCTAGACTCTCTCTCTAATATTTCTTTGTTAAATTCAGTTGAAGGAACACTAGACTAATTCAATCAACATTGACTATGTACCTACTATCTGCAAGGTGTCATACTGGACACTAGGAATGTGAAGGTAAAAATGGAATAGCCCCTGACTTCAAGGAGCTTACTAAGCACCCCAAGTTCTAAGAGCCATATGAGGATTTCAAGCTCCTTCACTCTCCTGATGGACCTCTTCTTCTGGTCCTACTCTTGCTTTTCAAAGTCCTTTTTTAAAACAGGGTACCCAAAACCAGATAATACTCCACAAGCATGATGTGGTCAGGACAAAGGACTGAGGGACCATCACCTCCTTTATTATTAGATGCTGTGGCTGTCAGTGTAACTCCAGATTTAATTAGCTTTCTTGACAGTTATATCATGCCACTGATTCATACTGAACATAAAGACCACTAAACCCTCAGATTTTTCCCCCCAAAAAAACTGGCATCTGGCTGTTTTGTCCCAATCTTGTCCTTGTGAAGTTGATTTATTAAATCTAAGTGTGTCTTTACAAGCTTTTGCCATTGAGTTGTTTTTTTTTTTTTTAATTTTTTAAACCCTTAACTTCTGTGTATTGACTTATAGGTGGATGAGTGGTAAGGGTAGGCAATGGGGGTCAAGTGACTTGCCCAGGGTCACACAGCTGGGAAGTGTCTGAGGCCAGATTTGAACCTAGGACCTCCCATCTCTAGGCCTGGCTCTCAATCCACTGAGCTACCCAGCTGCCCCCTGCCATTGAGTTTTAACTTCTTCCAATGTTCTGACACACCAGGACTCTTTGGGATCCGAGTTCTAAATGATGTCCCAGCTTTGGTCACTGGTGACAAGCATGGCATTTCCGTCTTTGTCCTTATCACAGCAGTTCAAGGCTGCGGACAGATTCCTGGAGCCCTAT
This sequence comes from Gracilinanus agilis, assembly GCF_016433145.1. NCBI lineage: Eukaryota > Metazoa > Chordata > Mammalia > Didelphimorphia > Didelphidae > Gracilinanus > Gracilinanus agilis. Next base: position 3,885 of record NW_025385061.1, read on the forward strand.
ACTAGAACATCAGAACTGGAGGGCCTATGGAGACCGACCAGTCTAAACCCATCTTTTTTCAGAGGAGAAAACCGAGGCACAGAGTGGAGATAGACTGGGGGAGAGGAGAATTGCTTCAGGGTTGTGACTCTGCTTTGGACAATTCAATAACAGTGTTGTATGCATACAGACAGGTGAGACATCACACTGCTGTTCCCATCAGGCTCTGACCAAAATGGACTGAGAGGCTCCAGTTACACTCCTCCCCATACCCCACCCACAAGGCCTCATTTCCAGTGAAATCGCATTTGCACGCATTCCTTTGGGTTATTCAGGGGGTCACCCACCAGGGTGTCAAGGTGAAGGCACAAGCCTGTTCTGACCCCACTTAAGGCCCAGGCAGAATTCCTGAATTCCTGAGCCCAAGGCCTCCAGGGGACAAATGCCTGATGTACTGGAGCCCTGATATTCCCTTCCCTTTCCAAACATATCTTTAAATCCCACTGAGATTATCGAATAGAACATCAGAGTTTGTAGGAATCTTAGGACCTTGCTATCTCTCTCTCCCCCTCTCCTCCCCTCTTTTCCTCTCTCTCTCCCTCTCCTTCACCCCTCTCTATCTCTCTGTCTCTCTCTCTATCTCTCTGTCTCTGTCTCTCTCTGTCTCTGTCTCTCTCTCTCTCTCTCACACACACACACACACACACAAACACACAGATGGGAAACTAAGGCCCAAAAAGAGGAAGGGAGTTTGCCAAGATCACACAGTGAATGAGGAGCAGGATTATCTCAAAGTTAAATGTTCCGTCCTCTTAGTGCATTTGTGTGTCTCTCTCTTTCTGTCTCTCATTTCTTTCTCCTCCATATCTATCTCTCACTTACCCCAATCCCCACCCCAAGGACTGAGGATGGGATTAAAGATGAGCAGAAAGAGCCTCCCATCATTACTTCAGTGATCTCATCGGTGTGGACAGACCCCTCTGATCTCTGCAAAGTCTCCACAGACAAGTCGCCCAGAGCCCTGGGATTCTGTCCTGCGTGCCTTTTAGAATCCCGTGAGGGAAGTTTCCGGTTAAGATGGCAGCAGAGTAAGGAGCAGCTGCTCGATCTCTCCTGACCGAACCACACAGAACCCCTCAAGGGGAAATAAAAACGAGTCCAGAGGAACGAAGGAACCCCACAACAGGGCGCAGCATTGAAGGTACGCAGAATTGGGGCATTTCCACACTTTAAAGAGGTGAAACAGTTCACACTAAAACACGAGAGGAAGAAGCCCCTCCCCCACCCCCCACACCGCACAAGCCGGCAAACAGGACTGGGGCAACCAGATAATCACTGGCAGCCCCTGAGCCCGTACCTGTGCGCTGCAAGACGAGGGACCCCAGTGGCTGGGACTCTCCCTGAGCGCCCACGTGGGTGAAGGCACCGCCTCCAGCAGGGACAAAGGCCCCTAAAACGCGGCCTTTCCCAAGCACTGAAGGCATCGCCTCAGGTGCGAATAAGGATCTCCAGCCCACGGACTTTCACTACCTTCTGCGGGGGTGAAAGCAGGGCCCTAAGAGCATCTGAGCAGGCAAAGGCAGTGCCCTAGGCTTGAATAACAATCTCCAGCCCAGGCTTGGACCTCCAGTGAGGACCTGGTGCAGACCTGAGCGTGGCTGTGGAAGCAGCCCCAAAGACTGCTGAAGGAACCTCGGGCAGAGGGGCAGACCGGGAACTACCAGGAGGCCTGACCCCGAGGACAAGGAGACCGGAGGCCCCCCCCCCAAGCTTGCAAGGCCCAGGCAGACCCGGAGTGCAAAGACAAAGCTCAAAAGGGGCGGGGCCAACAATGGCCAGCAATAAGGAAATCCAGAAGAAAAAGACCATCAAGAGAAACTCTGGACCACTGGACAACTTCTACACAGAGAAAATCCAGACAACAGAGGAGGGAAAACAAAAATCCAAACCTCCCCAAAAAAATGAAAGCTGGTCACAAGTTATGGAAGAGTTTAAAAATGAAATGCTAAGGAAGATGGAAGAAATCTGGCAAGAAAATAACAGTTTAAAAGGCAGAATTTCGCAATTGGAAAGTGAGACAAGACAACTGAAGACCAAAAATGACCAGATTGAAAAGGAAAACCAATCCTTAAAGGCTAGAATCGAACATTTAGAAACCAATGATCTCTCAAGACAACAAGAACAAATAAAACAAAGTCAAAAGACTGATAACATAGAAGGAAACATGAAATATCTCAAGGAGAGAGTGACAGACCAAGAAAACCGGTCTAGAAGAGATAACTTGAGAATCATTGGTATTCCAGAAAAGGCAGAAATTAATAAAAACATGGACTCCATACTCAAAGAAATTATTCAGCAAAATTGCCCTGAAGTTCTACAACAAGAGGGCAATATAGACATTGAAAGGATCCATAGAACACCCTCTAAACTGGACCCAGAAAAGTCAACACCCAGAAATATAATAGCGAAATTGAAGAGCTTTCGAGTCAAAGAAAAAATCTTACAAGAAGCCAGAAAGAGACAATTCAAATATCAAGGAGCACCAATAAGGATCACACAGGATCTGGCAGCCTCAACACTAAAAGAACGCAAGGCTTGGAATACAATATTCAGAAAGGCAAGAGAGCTGGGCCTTCAGCCATGAATCAACTACCCAGCGAAACTAACCATATACTTTCAGGGGAAGGTATGGGCATTCAACAAAATTGAAGAATTCCAAGTTTTTGCACAAAAGAGACCGGGACTAATTGGAAAGTTTGACACTCAACCACAGATATCAAGAGAAAGATGATGAAAAGGTAAATAAGAAACAGAGGGAAAAGAAAGAAAACTCATAGTCTTTTAAGCTTGACTCTTTAAGGGCATAAATAAGATCTAAGTATCTGTATTACTAGGTGGAGAAATGCTATGTATAATTCTCTGTAGTGAA
>NW_025385062.1:0-3057 GCF_016433145.1 Gracilinanus agilis
CTCTCTCTCTCTCTCTCTCTCTCCCCCTTTGCCTTCTACAAAGCTCTGGTTTCTCCCCTTATACTTCACAGGACTTCTACCTCCACCTCATTCTAATACTTCCTAGGCTGCCTGGGTCCTCTTTCTGCTGAGCAGACTCTCTCTGGATCTAGACTCATTTCATAGATTATTCAGAGAAGGAGCCTTATATATCAGGACCTTCAAAATGAGCCAGGCCTCTCCCTTCTGTCTTGGGCATCCAGTCTGTGGGCTCTACTCCCAGTGAGTTGGAAATTTAACTTGGTATTTGAGGTGTATCCCTACTTCCATATCCTTTCCCAAATTAGTAATGTTCTTCCTCAGTCCTGAATAAAACGAACAAGACCTGCAGCAATGATGAAATGACTGTTTGGGTACAGACTTAAAAGAAAAACTATCCTTACTGAATTAAAGCTGTTTGTGTTCTGTGTGATGATGGGGTACCTGTCAAAGGCTGGATTAGTTGGAAACAATGTCACCTTCCCTGGGCCCTGCTCTCGCAACACAGAGACTCCCCCCAATCCTGCTACTACTCTGGATCAGTTACCCACTTTTCCTTAACCATTTTTTTTGGTCTGGACCAGCAGCCAATCAACACAGTCCCATTTCTAGATTCTACCACTAAGAATGGAAATCTTTACTGTATTTGGGGTGAAAAAAATCAAATTTAAAAAGATGGATAATTTGGTTATTTGGCAAGACTATAATATATTGCTTTCTCCTTTCTCCAGGTTTCCCTTTTGGTGAGACTGGGGAGAGAATTGAATGTTTCATTAACAATCATCCCTTCTTCTTTCCCTTCCCCCCTCTTTCTTTACCAAGCCTCCCATCTGATGACTTAATAGTATTGACTGGCTTTTAATTCTGATTAACACTCTCAGCTGTCAGGAGGGGGATGCTGGAAGGACACACACAGATTGTACTGTCCAACAAATACATAGACATTTGGGAGTTTTCTTTCCTTCCCCTTTCCCCATCCCTTTGAAATGGCATTAGGTTGGGCAGCTACTCAGAGAGGAAAGGTAAAATAAAGAGAAGGAAAAGGGAGGAGGGGTGGAGGAAGGGAACAACAACAACAACAAAGCAATTTACTTTCTTTTTCTAAGGCAGTTACTAAAATTCCTACGGGAGATCAAATGCCAAAATCGACTGTCTTGGTATATTTTAGACCAGATTGCTTGGGTGAATCATGTCAGGGTTTCAAGCTGTACTCTAGAGAGGTTGAAAGTGATGAAGTGGACAAAACATCTTTGAGCTTGTGAGATAACTCTCCAGAAAAGCAGAGGGGGTATGTGCTTATTCCAGTGCTATCCCACCCAATCCCCTTCGGGATAATTTCCCCCCTGACTCATTGCAGTATAGATACTAGGGAGATGAGAGGAGAAGAAGGAATCAGGAATCCTATAGCCAGCAAAGAAAAGAAAAAAACAACAGAAAAGCAGCTATAAAACATGGTCCCCAAAAGAAAGGTGCAAAATTCATTTGAACCAGAGATAGAGACATCTCCACCCTTTTTTTTTTCCTTTCCTCATTTGCTTTACTACTCTGTAGACATCAGGTTAGCAAAAGGTAATAAATAGTCCTTGCACAGTGGGATCCAGACTAGTGAAAACAGTTTACTGAAATTAATGGGCCTGGCTTGAACCAAAACCTCCACTTTGGAATTAATGCCAGACATAGTTTTCCTGAACTCTATCCAACTGCCTGAGCGACAGACAATTTTCATTCTATTTGTACTAAAGGCTTATGACTAGTGCTGGAAAATAAAGCCTGGGTCCTTGATCTTCCTGTACGTTAAAAACATTTTTGAGTTCTATATTTTAAAAATTAAGAACAGTGAAGGTACTGTGCCAATTCAGGGAATCTGCCAGCAGAAGTCCTAGTGTTCTGGGCAATATGTGGTCGTCAGAAATTCTCATGAAAACTCTCCATTGAAAAGCCAGTCTTCATTCTTCTCCACCCCCACCCCCCACTTCCTTTTCTCCAGCATTCACTCAGGGATTGGTCTCAGAGATTCTCCCATCTCAGCAAAACACTGGAGAGGGAGGGAGGGACAAGGGCAGAAAGACTAGGCACCGCTAAGACACTGCCCACTTGTCTCAGGAAAGCACTTGGTGATACTTTGTAATGAATGATGCCTAAATGATACTGTAAACAACAGAACCCAAGCCAGTATTTTCTTCTTGCTGCCTTTTCCCCCCTCACAGTTTCCCTCCCTAATGTCCTTGCTGCAGGGCTGTCTGCAGATCTAGGTAACCGTTTTTGTTGTGTGTGTGTGTGTGTGTATTGCTTTTTTTTTGTTTTTTTTTTGTAGGATGGAAACACATTTCACTCGCCTCCCCCTATGGACACACACACACACACACACACACACACACACACACACACAGAACAGCATTTACAGGTACAGGGCATCTACTGTGTCGCCTTCAGCTAGCCAGTTAACCTGAAACTGCTTTTCCTTTTCCTTTTCTCTCCCCTTCTCCCTGGATTATTAATAAAAACAGAATCCCAGGCAGCCGGCTGGGTTTTTGCTTTCACTGTACAATCTGCACTTGTGACACAGGACATGTGGAAAATTTTGAGTGCACTGCAGTGAATGGTATGGGGAGGGAGAAAGAGAAGGAGCGTGAGGAGAGGGAGGAGTGGGGGGGAGTGTGGAGGGAAAAGGGGGAGGGAGTGAGTTACTTTTTAGCTTCCGCTAAGTCCTTGGCAGCTTGCCAGCCCTGAAGGATTGTGGGAACTGAACGCCTCCCAAGTACAAACTGCCAGTTTTAAGCAGCCCTGACAGTCCTGCTCCTTCCAAACTTGGCAGCAGTTCAAAGTGCTCTTTCATTTGAAATTCTGGAAGCCTGCCATGTGCAATGCAGATTTGCGGTGCCTGCTCTCATAAGGAACTGATAAATGCCGTTACAGTTGCCATGGGGACAGGAGGCTATCAGAATGGCCCTGTGATCTACAGCCTCTCAGCTCTGCAGGGTTTCTCCCTTCTCTCTCTCTCTCTCTCTCTCTCTCTCTCTCTCTCTCTCTCTCTCTCTC
>NW_025385063.1:0-5372 GCF_016433145.1 Gracilinanus agilis
ATGTATTAAAGCAGTTATTTTCCTTCTGTGTTTCTACTCCCACAGTTCTTCCTCTGAATGTTTTGCCTCACTTTCTGCATCTATAAAATGAGCCTGAAAGGAAATGACAAACCACTCCAGTATCTATGCCAAAAAAAAGGAACCATAAAGAGATATGATTGAACAACAACAATAAGAAGATGGCCTCTGAGTTCCCTTCCAGTTCAGTGTCTGTGATCCTATGATCCTTACCCATATCCTATGGTCCTGCCAAACCTTTTCTTACTCATTCTCACACATAATACTCTTTCTCTTATCTCCATGCCTTTGCACTGGCTGGTCCCTTATTCATAAAATATAATCTTTTTTGTGGAAGGGGCCAGTATAATAGAAGACTGGAAATACTGATGGAAATTTGACTTTGGAAAACTAAGTGTTGGGCTGAGATTTGGCACTTTATTCTAGAGGCAATTGGGAGCCACAGGATCAAGGTTCTCAGGGAGAATCCTATGAAAATGAAGCTCAACAAATAAGAGAAGATGAAACAGCTATCTTTTGATTTTGGCCAATAAACTTGACTCTTCCCTTTTACTCTGACTCCACTATTCCAAGATATTACTCATAGTGCCAGAAATTTTCTCTCATCCCCTACTTAATCTTTTAATATTTTTTAAAAGCAGTTGATATCACCAGGGAAAGTTTTAAAATTCTACTTGATGGAATCAACTCTGCATACAGAACTCTGTAGTTCTCCCTACCTGTTTATATTCTTACCTGCCATTCAGGGGAACTCATTTCCATACCACTCCTAGAGATGAAAGAAATTCTGTCAGAATGGGATTATTTGAAGGGCCTGAAAATTAGAAACAAACCTCTAAGGATTTTTGTCATTTCTACTCTTTATTCCCCCTTGATGCCACTACCCCCAGTTTGGAATTATCATCACCCTTTTGACAATTAGAAAATAAAGATGAAAATCACTTCAGCAGCAGATGATGATGCCAGGGGATTACAACTTCAATGAGACAAATTATCAATGGGAACATGGCACTTTGTCAGAAAGTGTTTATTTCAGGCAAGTGCTCATTGCTGTAAAGAACAAGAAATAAGCAAAGATCCTAGAATTTAGAACTGGAAGGCACCTTAGAGACAATCAGAGCCCAACCTCCTCATTTTACAGATGAGGAAATTGGGGTCCAAAGGGAATGAGTTACTTGCTCAAGGGCATTTCCATGAAAGCTTACAAAATCAAATCATTCCAACAGAACATCTTTCAAAGTTTTCTTGAGATCAGCTAATCCCCAAATTCCCAACAGCAGCGGCCTCTTATTTTTGTTTGCTGTTCTAAATAGATATTTTATTGACGAATTTTATAATGATATCACTAGGAAGTGACTCTAGCATACCCCTTCCCACCCACAAATTTATAAAAGCAAACTCACCGAGGACAATACCACGTGCTTTGTTCCATACCTATATGTTCAGCACTTGAATTCCAGTCTTTTCTCTGCTACTTATTACCTATGTGATGTTGAACAAGTCATTTAGCCTCTCTAAGTCTCAGTTTACTCAAGTGTAAAAGGAGGGAGTTGAGAAAACATCCTCTCAGGTCCCTTCTAGCTCTAAATCTCGGATCATATGATTTCTCTGCCAAAAGAATGAGTCTATTTCACCCTCCATCTGTTAGAGTCAAGATTGATCTTGGCATTGCTCAGAGGTCCGATGCCTTTCGAAAGTGTTTTCCTTTACATTTCTGACACGGCTACAAGCATCTTCTTCCCTAGGCCCAACTAAAATCATTTTATCTCTACCTGGATTATTTTAGATGATTCTTCAAGTTCTATTCACCCTATTGCCCATAAGAATACAAAATAAAATAGAACCAAGATAAAGAAAGTAGGTAATTTCAGTTCACAGTATGGCTCCAAAAAGTTCCCACAGCAGGCGTGGAGCACACAATGTTTAAGAGATTAAATTGCGTCTACAAAAGGTAGACACTAAAACTCCCTAAATTATATGTATTTCTCAAACCCCTGGGTCTACTGATCAGGCACATACACAAAAAAAACAAAGCAGGTGCTTCTTAACAAAAGCAACAGTTCTTAATCTTATCTCTTCTGCCACCACTACTTTCCTTCATGGCCAAGGGCACCTATAATTAATTCACACAAGCTGAACCCTCAACCCTGCTACCCTCTACTTGCACTCACTCCTGAAGACTGTATTGGCAATTAATTTGTCAGGAAAATGCTAGGGGGTTGCGAACACTGGTAATTTTACACCATAGATATTCAAATTAAATGTCGAGCCCAAGTGTTCTTAGTGTCACAATGTAGAATAGTGGCAGGAGAAGAGAGAATCATCAACTTCAGCCATTGAGCTCCCGAAGGAGGGGAGGAAGGGATCTACGAAACATCAGCAGTGGATGTAACCTTGGCTCCATCTGTGGGTTGACCTAGGAGCTTTAGGAACAGATACACAGTAATTACAAGTGATGTTCATTGTTTTCTAGCACTGAGAGAAAGGGTATGTAGGGGTGGTTATTTATTTGGCAACCTTTCTCAAAGTTCTGAGAATCCTTTTCGAGAAGAACAATGGCTCTCCATACTGACAACTTGCCATCATCCACTCTAGTCTTGCACCATTTTCTCCAGGGGATTTTAGATGACTGAATTAGGGTTTTGATTGTTCAGGGAAGCTTGGTAAATGGTGTGTCAGGAAATGATAATACAACAATAACAGCGAGAGAGAATCATGTGGGAAGTCCCTAAAATGTCATAGCCTGAGACTAAGTCCTCGGAGCAAAGGAACAACATCAACACTCTATCCATGCCTCCAAAGAGTGCTTGCATGAATTCTTTTGTAAGCATGATGGCAGAGATGGACAATAAAGAAAGGGACTTCCAAACCAGATTAGGTGGCTGAATTCTTGAGTGGGGGTTGGGGGAGATATGACAGATTCTGTTTCTAAGGTAAATATGACAAGCCTGGCTCCACTTCCCCCAGATGCACAACAAACTGGAAGACTTTGTGAGTTCAAATATGACCTCAGACATTTATTAGCTGGGTGACCCTGAGTAAGTCACTTCACCCTGTTTGCTTCAGTTTTCTCATCTATAAAAAGAGATGGAGAAAGAAATGGCAAACCACTCCATTATCTTTGTCAAGAAACCACCCAATGGAGTCCCAAAGAGTATGGTCCCAAAGAGGTGGGCCTGACTGAAAACAATTAAATAACAAAAAAAACCCTCCTCCCTCCCCCCCACCATTTCTTAAGCTGTTTCTACCTTAAAAGGCACCAAGAGACTAAAGGATGAGAATGCTAACATCACTTCTCCATCACTTGAGTACAAAGCAGCCACACGAAGCTTTTGATAAGGGATTGGTGGATGGTGATAGAAGCTTTACTCAGCTGAATCAACTCAAGCAGTTCTCACTGCCTATCCCATGTTAAATATACTTATCCTGCTCTGACTTAGTAAATCTCATTTTGCTAACTATTGAATAACCTAGAAGTATCTCATTTATTCCATTAGAAACCAAAACTTAAAATGGGACTAGACTGAGTTAGGGCCAGCCCAGAACTGTGGGTTTACATCATTTTATCTTTGAGGAGATGCTGGTAGAAAGCAATGGTCACCACTTTGTAGAAAAACGAAGTAGATGTTGTTCAAGTAAAGGACAGAGGGAAAAAAACAGGCTAAAGAAAGGGAAGGTAAAGACCTGACATTGCTCCAGAGGCAAACAGTTGAGATGCTCCAGAGGGCCCTAAACTAGCTAAGTATTGACCACAGGCATTTAGTGAGAGGTTGCAACATGGTCCAGAGGGAAAAGCAATGGAATTAGAGTGAAAAGATGATTATTCCAATTCTGCTCCTGCCTAGATCACAGGACAGAGAGAGAATATATTAAGACACTTAGGCAACAGAGTGAATAAAGAGCTGGACCAGGGTCAGGAAGACCTGAATTCAATTCCTGCCTCAGACACCTATTATGCATATGACCCTAGCCAAGCCACTTAATCACTTTCTGCCTCAGTTTCCTCCATTGTAAAATGGGGGTAAAAATAGCATCTCCCTCCCAGGGTTGTTTTAAGGATCTAATGAAATACCATTTCCTAAGCAATTTGCAAACCTTTAAGTGTTATATAAAGGCTAGCTTACTATTGTGGTGGTAGTGGTTGTTACACTGCCTGTGTGACCCTGAGCAAGGCATTTAACCTCTCAGTCTTCTAGACAATTCTCTAACACCAAATAAGTCAAAGAGGAGGTATTTCCTCAGCCAGAAGTTCCCTATAATAATGGAATCTCAGGTAATGTGTCGGTCCTTATCTATCTCATCCCATTTCAATACTGTAGATATTGGTGACTTTAGGAGAGGTCAGTCAAGGAGGTACATGGTCTGGGACATAAGGAATAATAGCATCTCAGGGTTGGTAGCAAGAAGATAAGGGATTCAATGGGTGGAAATGCAAATCAGCACCCAGAGATACTGGGGGGGGGGGAGGGGAGATGGAGAGTAATGAGCCACTCTGATGCAGTGGATAGATGAGATGACCAGGACTGAGGGCAGAAAGATCTCTGAGTTCAAATCTTGCTAAGGGCTAATTCACACCAGTTACTCTGAAATTCTAAAAGAGAGAAATAAGATGGTTATCTGGCAGCCATAGAGAAACCAGGTATTGAGGTGCCAAATTCCATCAGCTTTTGAAAGAAAATTTCAGTGCAGGATGGACAGAGTGACAAGGCATGTAGATTCTATTACATAGCAGAGAAATCATACTAAGATATAGATTCAAGGGAAAAGACAAAGCAGAGATTTGATAGAAACTGATGTCTCTCTTAACCAGGGAAAGTCAAGAATGTCACTTGGAGATATGTACTGAATTTCATGAAATCATAAGCCCAGCTCCCTCATTTTGCAATTGAAAAAAATGCTCCCACAGAGGTTAAGGTCACATAACTAGCATGTATCAGAGGCAGGATTTAGACCCAAGCCTTTTCCCTCCAGAACCATTCTTCTGAAAAGAAAAGCAGTGAAAAATGTTCCATGCTATTGCTATTGTTGTTGTGCAGTCATTGCAGTCATGTCCAGCTCTTCATGACCCCATTTGGAGTTTTCTTGGAAAAGATATTGGAGTGATTCATCATTTCCTTCTCCAGCTCATTTTCCAGGTGAGGAAATTGAGGCAATCATGGAAAAGTGACTTGCCCAGAGTCGCACAGCTAGTAAGTTTCTGAGTTCAGATATGAACTTGGGAAGATGAGTCTTTCTGACTCTAGGCCAGGCACTCTATCCACTGGGCAAATCACTTAACCTCAATTGTCTAGCCCTTATCAATCTTCTGCCTTAGAATCAATACATAGTATTGATTCTAAAATGAAAAGAAAGAA
>NW_025385064.1:0-6376 GCF_016433145.1 Gracilinanus agilis
ATATATATATATATATACTTATTACATGTCATATTTTTGGATCATTGGACAGTTTCATTTGAGAACAAAACCAACCCAAAATTATGTTCAATGTTTCAGCAAAAAAAAAGAATACAAATAATCAATAAACAAAATTTTACCTGATTAAATTGGTTTTCTCAAATTTTATCAATATCTGCCTCAACTGAGGGGCAGAATTCACTTTCCTTTCTTATATCTTTCTGTGAATGAAGCTATCATCAAAATGAGACTGTGACCTTCCAAAGTACACTAGCAGTGGTTATCATTCATAAACCCTGTAGCTCCTTGGTTGAATAGATTTATAATGTACAGACCAATAATCTTCAGATCTATGACTGATCATTTCCCACAACATTGACTATACTGATGCTGCCTTTGATCCAGACAGGTTACAAAGTATCATGCAGTATTTCCTCAAAACAAGGAAGTTACTGTTATCTCATAAAGAAAGACATTGGGATCAGAGATGCTGAATTAAAAAAAAACCTGACAAGAGAGCTATGAAAGTGAAACAAGCCCACAAAACCTTCACCACTTCTTCTGTGACAGAGAAATAGATACAATCGATTTCAGCATCCCATTAGTCTAGCAAGAAGACCAAGAAATGTGTTGTCTGCAATAATGAAACATTCCTCTGGAGGTTTAGACCTGGTAGAATAAATACAAGGTTGTGATGGGAGGAGGGGGTTCCTCCTCCAAAGTCAATTCACTTTTATCACTGACAGGAACTTAGTCTTTAGTTTCTGAAAATCTCCAGCTAGGAAATAATTATTTCCATAACACCTTTTAGTTTTAAATTTAATCAGAATCATTTTTTCCAATATTACACACTTCCTAAAGCCAAAGGCTTTGGTCGCAATGAGAATGAAAATTGAGTAAATATATTGTTGACTCTTTTTATTGTAATTTTTTTTTCTTTGAGAGGAAAATGTGGAGACTGAATTGTTATCTCAAATGAAATAAGTGATTAATTGGAAGGTAAGAACTTGGAAGCTCAAAGTGAATATATTGATATATAGTATAAAGCAAAGCTCTCATTTACTCTTTTCTGCCCAAAATGTGCCTTTGTATAGGATATAAGCTGTTTCTTTGACTCAGCTATGGAGAGAACCCACTATGATGTAGGCAAATTGCAAATTACAAATATAGGCATCCCTTCCACATTGTTACTTTCCTCACCTCGGGTATAAGAAATTTGAAAGTTTTGCAAAAACCACAGATGGCAAGTGAAGACCAGATGATGACACCGAAAAATATTTACAAACTCAGAAATGCATAACATATATATGTATATGTATAATATCAACATTTTATCCTTTAGTACCATAAATATACATAATTTTAAGATAAAATAAGTTAAAAGTTAAAGTTTGCAAAAAGAATATAAAAGTCAGCAGATGACACACAAAGTCTAAAAATGTAGAGATATCTTGAAAAATTTTGTAACTCACAAATGCATTTAAGGTACAATAAACACCTCATAAAACATAAATTTTAAAAATTCAAACTTCTTATCTTGTACAAAGGGAAGGCCAAAAAATTTTACTCTAATTTTCTAGCTATACCTGTATAAACATGAAGTCCTAATCCAAATTTCTAAGATATGGAGAATGGAATCACTAAAGTCAGTTTAATGGTAAAATACCAGTTGAACAATAATCCATGGAATTAAGTTGGATAATTCAAATATATATCAAGCTTGTTGCATTGAATCCTTTTTGGGAGAGAAGAACAAATTGCTTTTTTTCTTTCTTTTGGGGTGGGGGTCGAGAGAAAGGATTTCAGAATAAAATATTTGAGGAAAACAAACATACTTCTTGATTAGATTATTGCCAAAGATGAAAATCACCAAGATAGGAATACCCCCAAATCCTATGCTAGTGTCAAGAAAGGGAGAAAAGTGTAATGCTTTAGTCTCATTCTTTTCTTCTTCAAAAGAAAATAGATGGATGAAAGATAAAAATGCTGAGATTTCAACATTTCTGTGTCTCCCCACCCCCATACCAAATTAACACAGAATTAAATGGGAATCAATTCCAATAGGAACTTGACTCCCTATCTCATATAACTGGGCTCAAACCTGCTCAAGAATTAGGGCCTTTGGATCATTGTGGAGATAATTTGAAGGAAAAAAATAACCAACAAAAATAACTACTTGAATTAGTTTTAGCAGCAATTAAAACTTGCATTCAAATGTATTCTGCACTGCTTCTGTCAGTTTCAGATAAGACTTAAGAGTTCCAGAGAGATTGGAGGGGAAATATTTTAAATATGACCAACCAGGGTGTGAGACCCCAGTTTAGACAAAAACCTATGATTAAAAAACCCAGGCTAAAAACCACTAGCCAGGCTGTCTGGAGTAGAATTCTCTGGACTCTGGAATCAAGTATGTGAGGAGGTCAGGATACAGAAGTTGTTAGAAATCACAGGAGTTATTTTAAAGTAGATACAAAGCATCATGCAGGTCAGAGCCATAATAATACCTGACTGCAATAGCAGTAGCTTCTGGCCCACTCTGTCCTTGGCAACTGTAGCTATGGTAGAGAGGGCCACCTCCAGCATCCCCACAATGATTGAGGCAAGACGGCTAACTGTCCTGACCCACACTTTTGTTCTATTACCTGCTCTATCTAATCCCCCTACACAAATCGCATGTCAGTCTCTGTCTGCATCTTATGCTTTATCAGCAAGAACGTTAGGGTTTCCAGCATGAATCCCATGAGTAGCACATGAAGAGAGGTGAAAAAAGAGCCCAGCATGGTGAACCAACACCAGTCCAGGCCCACACCTGGACCAGATGTTCCAAGAACCCAAATGGTGGCTATCAATTGCACACATGAAGTCCAGCATGAAGACACCAACAAAAGGCACTGTGCATAGTATCAGGGTCAGTTTCTTTCCAGATTTGTCTACCAGCCAATCAGTCATCTAACCATACTTCATAGACTGCACCCCAGAGTCACAGTGGACTCCGGGCATTGGGGAGGAGCCTCTCCACCAGGTGATATCTTAGAGCAGAAATTTACTGAATCACAATTTTGTTGCCTCAAAGAATTATAGTGTAGTGGCAAGAGCTTTACATTTGGAGGGCAAGGACCAGTTTTCGATTTCTGGTTTTTCTGCTTTTTACCTATGTGAGTTGGAAATCATTTTTCTTGACTTGGATTTCATCATCTATAAAATGAAGATTAGACTAGGTACCTTTAAAATTCCTTAGAACTCTTGATTCTGTTGATCTCTATAGTAATGAAATTCTGAAAGTTATTTCACTACTCTCACAGAATTTTATATGCCCTAGGACAAAGGATTGATGTTTTCTATCTAATTTCAATCCACATATAAATAATAGACCTAAAGAAAACATAAATGGATGATGTCTAATGTGGATCAAATGTGGAAACAAGGTTTATCAAATTATATACTTGTAGATACTATGAATCTGGGGTGATATTAGATTCAATGAGCTTCCTATTTTGGCCACACTTCCTCTCTAAGTATTTTTACCAAAAAAAATAACTCTCATTCTTGATATAGAACCCTTGGGAGTGGAATATAGGCATGGAAATAAAAACTTGGATAATAATATTGTTTTTAGATGAAACTAAATTTACCCAGAGGGTTTATTTAGATGCAGAACTCAAAAATGTTGGCTTCAGGGTAGAAGTACCAAAAGGATCAGAGGACTTTGGAGGTAGATCATTATTTCACAAATGATGAAAGGTTAGAGAGGTTAAAATTTATTTGAGGTCAATCATATTAACTATAAAGTATATTTAGAGCTAAAATGATATTTTATAACTCAGTGCAATGTTCCCTACAAAATAAAGTACAATAAAAAAGACCAGACTAAGGTTTAAATGACTTTCAAAGTCATATATTTTTGCTTTCATCTTTTTTAGGCTATTGAAAAAAAAAGTTCTTTTTGTTTAATTATGAATATAGAGTTTCCAAAATCTTAATATAGTTTTGTCATTAATGATAGTTTTAATAAGAGATATATAACATAGATCAGAAAATATCAAAAAGTTACTGAAAATTTTACCAACATGTAATCTAGAAAAAAATTAAATGAAAGAGAAAAATATTAAATAATATTATGATTCTAGGTCCTTTTCAGACTTTCATATTTATAAGCACATATCCCTTTGATAGTTTTTCATAACAATGTTAGATATTATTGCAGATTTGAAATTAATGTGAAAAATTTCAATACATTTATCAATTAAACTAAAATTACATTTGACTTTTAAAAGTTCTACTTTCTAAGAATAATTTTTTCTCTTAATATGACATAGACATCTAATTTATAAACTTGTACTATTACTACATACTTTTCTTCTTTCATTCTTCATTTAACTTGGAATCAAAACCATCTCCCTCCTTATTATAGAGGTATTTCTAAACTAAGAGTATGAAAGCATAAGTGATCATCCACCATCCTCATTTACTAAATACATCTTAAGGTTTCTTAGTTGTCTTCAATTACTTCATTTTTTCTCTCCAAACCCTTACCTTTTGTCTTAGAACTGATACTAAGTATAGGTTCCAAGGCAGAAAAACAGAAAGGGATGGGTAATGGGGGTTAAGTGACTTGCCCAGGGTCACATGTTTAGGAGGTATCTGAGACCCAATTTTAACCCAGGAATTCTAGTCTTTAGACCTGACTCTTTATCTACTGAGGCACCTAGCTGTCCCCATCTTCAATTTCTTAATAATTTATATGGGTTACTTAATCCCAGGATTTAAAAACTTATCTGAAATACTTTTAGTTTAAAGAAATAAGTTAAAGAAACATCTTTAAGTTATAGAATTGTATTTAAATTACTAAGTATCAAAAATTAATTATAGCGGAAATTTATTATTTTCCTTAATGACTGTCACATTCATTCTATAGAGGAAAATATTGTGAGTAAGATGAATTTTTAATGCTTTTCTAGTTCAGAGGTTAGTTGCTCAAAAGCCCTTAAGTCTTTTTAAATCTATATTTTTAAGAAACATATATGTATACGTATATATACATATGTGTGTATATATATATATATAACTCATAAGTGGTATTAAGGTTTGATGGGAAATATAATTTTTTCCTCTTTTTTGATAGAAAAATAGATCCCCATCTAGCTGTCATTCCTCTTTTTTGGTTGTAAAACAATAATAAGAACCCTACTTTTTCTGTTATATTTCCTGGACATGAAGTTCCAGTTTCCTGGACCTATTAAGAATTCATAAAGGAAGGAAAGAGAATAAACTTTTTTTTTAAACCATTACCTTCTATCTTAAAAATCAATTCTGAGGCAGAAGATATATAAGGGATAAAAATTGAACTTGTGACTTCCCCAGAGCACCCAGCTAGGAATTATCTGAGGCCAGATTTGAAGTCAGCTCCTCCCGACTCCAAGTCTGGGGTTCAATCCATTTTGCTACCTAGCTGACCTAGAATAAACTTCTAAAGAAGACACACTGCATGCCAGGCATTTTTACTCCTCCTCCTCGTCGTCCTCCTCTTCCTCCTCCTTGTACTACTACTACTATTACCACTACCACCACAATCACCATCACTACCACAACCACTACTACCACTACTGCTTTCACCATCATATAATGCTTACTATCTCATTTGATCCTCGCAACAACCCCTGGAAGTAGTTATTATTATCCACATTTAAAGATGAAGATACTCAGACACACCAAGATTTAGGGACTTGCCCAGGATCACACAGCTGGGAAGTGTCTGAAGCTGCACTTAAACTTGGACTTCTTGACCCCAGGTCCAGTATCTATCATTCTGCTACTAGCTGCCCTCTGTAAAGAAGTTGTATGCTTTCCCTTTCTAGGGATGCGTATTTATTTTTGTTATATACAAATATTACATCTATAGTCAGTGTTCTTAATAAAGTATTAGACTATGCATTCCCACAAATTATCTTGATGGCAAAACATTTATTTGAAATGTTAATAGATGTTAATCTTTCTGAAACCTATGAATTAATTTCCCACTCTCATAGACATACCTAGATCACCTTATTCTTTAAAACAAACTCACTTGGAATCCTTTCTGTCACCATATATTCTTCTTTCTTTTCACAGTGAACTCTTTGGAAAACTCTTAGAAAAACAAATTACTTTCATTTACTACTCATTTCCAGTGTCTTATAATTTGAAATAGGTTTCCTATCCCAACAATACACTTTGAAATATCTCTCTCCAAGGTCACCAGTGTTCTATTCTTTCCAAATTCAGGTGTCTTTCCTCAGTCACCTATTTTTTAAATGTCTATGCTATATTGAACACATTTGACAAGCCATTCCAAAACACACACTCAATCTCTCTCTCTCTCTCTCTCTCTCTCTCTCTC
>NW_025385065.1:0-9429 GCF_016433145.1 Gracilinanus agilis
GGTGTAGGGTGTGAGATGTTGATCTAAACCTAATCTCTCCCATATTATTTTCCAAATTTCCCAGCAGTTTTTGTCAAATAGTGGATTCATGTCCCAAAAGTTGGGCTCTTTGGGTTTATCATACACTGTCTTGCTGACATCATTAACCCCCAGTCTATTCCACTGATCCTCCCTTCTGTCTCTTAGCCAGTACCATATTGTTTTGATGACCGCTGCTTTATAGTATAGTTTGATATCTGGTACTGCTAGGCCCCCTTCCTTCACATTTTTTTCATTATTTCCCTTGATATTCTTGATCTTTTGTTATTCCAAACGAAATCTGTTATAGTTTTTCCTAATTCAGTAAAGATTTTTTTTGGTAATTTGATAGGTATGGAGCTAAATAGGTATATTAATTTGGGTAGGATGGTCATTTTTATTATATTAGCTCGTCCTATCCATGAACAATTAATGGCTTTCCAATTGTTGAGATCCAGTTTTATTTGTTTGGAAAGTGTTTTGTAGTTGTTTTCCTATAATTCCTGTGTTTGTTTTGGTAGATAGATTCCCAAGTATTTTATATTGTCTAGGGTGATTTTAAATGGTGTTTCTCTTTCTACCTCTTGCTGCTCTAATGTGTTGGAAATATATAGAAATGCTGATGATTTATGTGCATTTATTTTGTATCCTGCCACTTTGCTAAAGTTGTTGATTATTTCTACAAGCTTCTTAGTTGATTCTCTAGGATTTTTTAAGTAGACCATCATATCATCTGCAAAGAGTGATAGCTTAGGCTCTTCATTGCCTATTTTGATACTTCAATTTCTTTTTCTTCTCTAATTGCTACTGCTAGTGTTTCTAGTACTATGTTGAATAATAGAGGTGATAATGGACATCCTTGTTTCACTCCTGATCTTATTGGGAAGGCTTCTAATTTATCCCCATTGCATATAATGCTTGTTGATGGTTTTAGGCATATACTGTTTATTATTTTTAGGAAAGGTCCTTCTATTCCTATACTTTTCAATGTTTTCAATAGGAATGGATGCTGTATTTTGTCAAAGGCTTTTTCAGCATCTATTGAGATAATCATGTGATTTTTGTTTGTTAGACTCTTGATATGGTCAATTATGTGGATGGTTTTCCTAATGTTGAACCATCCTTGCATTCCTGGTATAAATCCCACCTGATCATGGTGGATGATCTTCTTAATTACTTGCTGGAGTCTCTTTGCTAGTATTCTATTTAAGATTTTTGCATCTATGTTCATTAGGGAGATTGGTCTATAGTTTTCTTTCTCTGTTTTTGGTCTACCTGGCTTTGGAATCAGTACCATATTTGTGTCACAAAAGGAATTTGGTAGGATTCCTTCTTTGCTTATCATATCAAATAATTTGTATAGTATGATAGAATTCACTTGTAAATCCATCAGGTCCTGGTGATTTTTTCTTAGGGAGTTCTTTGATGGCTTGTTCAATCTCTATTTCTGATATGGGATTATTTAGGTATTCTATTTCTTCTGCTGTTAATCTAGGCAATTTATATTTTTGTAAATATTCATCCATATCTCCTAAATTGTTATATTTGTTGCCATATAATTGGGTGAAATAGTTTTTAACGATTGCCTTAATTTCCCCTTCATTAGAGGTGAGGTCTCTCTTTTCATCTTTGATACTGTCAATTTGGTTTTCTTCTTTCCTTTTTTTTTTATTAGATTGACCAGTACTTTGTCTATTTTATCTGTTTTTTCAAAATACCAGCTTCTAGTCTTATTTATTAATTCAATAGTTCTTTTACTTTCAATTTTATTAATTTCTCCCTTAGTTTTTAGTATTTCTAATTTAGTTTTCATCTGGGGGTTTTTGATTTGCTCGCTTTCTAATTTTTTGAGTTGCATACCCAATTCATTAATCTCTACACTCCTTAATTTGTTAATATATGCACTCAAGGATATAAATTTCCCCCTGAGTACTGCCTTGGCTGCATCCCACAGAGTTTGGTAGGATGTCTCATCATTGTCATTCTCTTCAATGAAATTGTTGATGGTTTCTATGATTTCTTCTTTGACAAATTGGTTTTGGAGAATCATATAGTTTAATTTCCAATTGGTTTTTGATTTGCCTGTCCAGGTGCCCTTACTAATTATTATTTTTATTGCATTGTGATCTGATAAGGTTACATTTATTATTTCTGCTCTTTTGCATTTGTTTGCAATGATTCTATGCCCTATTACATGGCCAATCTTTGTAAATGTACCATGTGCAGCTGAAAAGAAGGTGTATTCCTTTTTGTCCCTATTTATTTTTCTCCACATATCAATTAAATCTAATTTTTCTAGGACTTCATTCACCTCTTTCTTATTTATTTTTTGGTTTGATTTATCTAGATCTGAAAGAGGAATATTTAGATCTCCCACTATTATGGTTTTCCTATCTATTTCCTTCTTGAGCTCTGCCAGTTTCTCCTTTATGAATTTGGATGCTATACCACTTGGTGTATATATATTGAGCACTGTTATTTCCTCATTGTTTATACTGCTTTTAATCAGGATGTAATGACCTTCTCTGTCTTTTTTAATCATATCTATTTTTACTTTGGCTTTGTCAGAAATCATGATAGCCACTCCTGCCTTCTTTTTCTCATTTGATGCCCAAAAGATTTTGCTCAAGCCCTTAACCTTAAACTTGTGTATGTCTACCCGCCTCATATGTGTTTCTTGTAGACAACATATGGTAGGATTTTGGTTTCTGATCCACTCTGCTATTTGCTTCTGTTTTATCAGCGAGTTCATCTCATTCACATTTAGAGTTATAATTATCAGTTGTGCATTTATTGACATTTTTGTATCCTCCCCTAGACCTACCCCTTCTTCTTACACTATTTTCTTTTAAACCAGTGGTTTGCTTTAAGCCAGTAACCCTTGTCCCCTCCCTTGATTGACTTCTCTTTCTGCCCCCTCCCTTGTTATTCTCCTCTTTTTGTTTTTAAATGCCTAATGAATTCTCTCCCCCTTCTTCTCCCCTCCCTTTTTTTTGACCTCCCCACTCCCCTGCTCCCTTTGGTTTATCCCTTCTGACTTTCTCAGTAGGGTTAGATAGAGTTTTTTATCCCAATGGATAATATAGCTACTCTTCCCTCTCCGGGTTGATTTGATTACACTGATAGTAAGGTTTAAATATTACCTCTTAATGCTCTCTTCCTCTCCTTCTTATAATAGTATTTATCCCCTCCCCTTCCCATGCCCTCTTTGTGTGTAATAGAATATCCTATTTTTCTTATTTACTCAGATTTCTCTTGGTGTCCCCTACTATTCCCCCACCTTCTTTCCCACCCCCCCATGTCATCTTAGACCATTTCGTATCCTGTCCTCTCCCTATGAATTATTCTTCTGGTTGCTATAATAGTGAATATTATAATAGTGAATAGAGTTCACTACAGAGAATTATACATAGCATTTCTCAACATGGGAATACAGATAATTAGATCTTATTTAAGCCCTTAAAAAGTCAAGTCTAAAAAATTATGAGTTTTCTTTCTTTTCCCTCTGTTTCTTATTTACCTTTTCATGTTTCTCTTGATTTTTGTGTTTGGGTATCAAACTTTCCATTTAGTCTTGGACTCTTTTGTGCAAAAACTTGGAAATCTTCAATTTTGTTGAATGCCCATATTTTCCCCTGGAAGTATATAGTCAGTTTCGATGGGTAGTTGATCCGTGGTTGAAGGCCCATCTCTCTTGCCTTTCTGAATATCATATTCCAAGCCTTGCGGTCTTTTAGTGTGGAGGCTGCCAGATCCTGTGTGATCCTGATTGGTGCTCCTTGATATTTGAATTGTCTCTTTCTGGCTTCTTGTAAGATTTTTTCTTTTACTTCATAGACCTTGAATTTGGCTATTATATTCCTGGGTGTTGACTTTTCTGGGTCCAGTGTAGAGGGTGATCTATGGATCCTTTCAATGTCTATATTGCCCTCTTGTTGTAGAACTTAAAGGACAATTTTGCTGAATAATTTCTTTAAGTATGGAGTCCAAGTTTCTATTAATTTCTGCTTTTTCTGGAAGACCAATGATTCTCAAATTGTCTCTTCTAGACCAGTTTTCTTGGTCTGACACTTTTTCATTGAGATATTTCATGTTTCTTTCCATTTTATCTGTCTTTTGACTTTGTTTTATTTGTTCTTGTCTTGAGAGATCATTGGCTTCTAATTGCTCAATTCTAGCCTTAAGGGACTGGTTTTCGGCTATAATCTTGGTTTTCGGCTATGATCTTTTGGTTTTCCTTTTCAATCTGGTCATTTCTGGTGTTCAATTTGCTTATCATTTCATTTGATTTCTGAGCCTCACTTTCCAATTGCAAAATTCTGCCTTTTAAACTGTTATTTTCTTGCCAGATCTCTTCCATCTTCCTCAACATCTCATTTTTGAACTCTTCAATAGCTTGTGACCAGTTTTCATTGTTTTGGGAAGGTTTGGATACTTGTTTGCCCTCCTCTGTTGTCTGGATTTTCTCTGTATAAAAGTTGTCCAGTGTTCCAGAGTTTTTCTTGATAATCTTTTTCTTTTGGGGTTCTCGGCTTGCCATTGTTAGCCCCGCCCCTTCTCAGCTTTGTCTTCACACTCAGGGTCTGTCTGCTCTTTCTAGGCTCCCGAGGAGGGCTCAGGTCTCCTTGTCCTCGGGGTCAAGCCTCCTGGTCGTCCCTGGTCTGCCCCTCTGCCCGAGGCTCCTTCAGCAGTCTCAGGGGCTGCTTCTACAGCCCCCTCCCGTCTGCACAGGGTCCCCACTCGAGGTCCAAGCCTGCGCTCGAGATCTTTGTCCTCGCCTAGGGCACTGCCTTCACCCGCCCAGACACTCAGGTAAGTCCGTGCGCGTTCTTTAGCCCCTTCGGTCCTAATTCTTGTGGCTTTCAGGTACAAGCCGTGGAGTTGCCAGTGACTTAATGGGTGCCCCAATCCTGCTTTGACTCGTGTGCATTGGCCTTGGCGCTGTGCATGGTGTGGGGGGTGGGGGAGGGGCTTCTTCCTCTCGTGTTTTAGTGAGAGCTGTTTCACCCCTTTATAGCGTGGAAATGCCCCAATTCCACGTACCTTCAATGCTGCGCCCTGTTGTGGGGTCCCTTCGTTCGTCTGGATTCGTTTTTATGTCCCCTTGAGGAGTCCTGTATGCTTCGGTTAGGAGAGATCGAGCAGCTGCTCCTCCTTACTCTGCTGTCATCTTAACCGGAAGTCTTCTTTTTTATTCTTTTTTTTTTTTTTAAACCCTTGCACTTCGGTGTATTGTCTCATAGGTGGAAGATTGGTAAGGGTGGGCAATGGGGGTCAAGTGACTTGCCCAGGGTCACACAGCTGGGAAGTGGCTGAGGCCAGGTTCGAACCCAGGACCTCCTGTCTCTAGGCCTGACTCTCACTCCACTGAGCTACCCAGCTGCCCCCCTTTTTTATTCTTAATAAATATTTCTGATTATTATTTCTCCAGCATTTTTTGAACAACTGTTCTTATTCAATTTGTCACCAAGTGACCAATTTGTCACTTGGACCTTATGTAGTAACCCGTTACTTGATATAGGTAAGAAGGGCACATTGAAAGAAGTGAAAATTGTATAATACACACACACACACACACACACACACACACACACACACACACACACACACAAACAGCTGTTCCACAGTTATAGTAGAAAAATAATTGTTTTGTTTTTTTTTTGGATGGTATTTTGATGGTATGACTTGTATCAAGTCATGGTACCTTAACTGAAAATAAGCTAATTTTTAATGTCTTCAGATTCATGATAATCTTTCTTCCTAGCTCTATCTTTATGTCCTCTATAATTAAATTTTAAAGAAAAATTGTACTTTTTTTCATAACCAAGACCAATTAGTGATACCTTCAGATCTTTAAAGTATGAAATACTTGGGCACACTATCTCCAGCCTGAATGCAAATGCTTCCTCATGCTTTAATGCTCCTCAAGTTATCAGTCAAAACTTCACAAAGCCAATGTCTTTCCTTCTTTTGCTGTATATTATATTCAATTAAATTTATTTATGTTTGTCAAGTTGTTCCAGCAATACCAAATTACCTTTCTAGTAAGCTTTCTAATCAGGAGATTACATGGTATAATTTTAGTAGTGAAAACATTTTGAAAATCTGAGCCTTTAAGATTTTCTAATAATATATCCAGGTTTTTTTTCCTGCTTTTGGATATTTGCCAATATTATAAAACCTAACTCATATTTCTAGGTGAAATACTTAATATTTCTTTTCCAGGAATACACATGGATCTTTCCTTTAGAAAAGTCTTAACCTGAGTCTATTCTTCCACTGAAATATATGTTAAAGAGTGGAAAAATCTAATAGTACCTATAATTGTCTTTGGCATTTCAAAGACAGTTTTATTTCAAGTTACTTTGAAGAATTTATCTATAGATAATCCTACTCTATTAAGTATCCTCTCATTCTCTCTGAAAGGTAAAGTGATTAAATTCTAATTACTTTTTGAAATTCCTGTCCTTTTAGGTATTTATATAATCAGGTAGTTTATAGAAAACACATACAGGTTCCCCCCCACCCCCTTTATGTTATTTAGTACTCTATATTCCCCATTTTCCCAATTAGATTTGGTAAAATATTCTTAATATCTGTATTGCTTAAGTCATGCTGTATTCCCTTGACTGAGAGTCTTGGGCTTTCTCTTCATTGTTTTATTCGTATTATGTCATTGTTATTCATATTAGTCTATATACTTAACAGCGGGCATAACAAGTCAATAGATATTAATACTTTAATATCAAAAAAATCAAAATTATATCTCAGAAAAATAGTCTTGACTTATAAGGGAAAAATGTACTGGAAAATTGTTTAAGAAAATACTTGGGGGCAGCTGGTGGTTTGGTAAATTGAGAGCCAGGCCTAGAGATGGGAGGTCCTACATTCAAATCTGGCCTCAGACATTTCCCAGCAGTGGGACTTTGGGCAAATCACTTAACCCCCATTGCTTTGTCCTCACCTCTCTTCTGCCTTGGAACCAATACACAGTATTGATTCTAAGATAGAAGGTAAGATTTTTTTGGGGTTAAAAATACTCCCCAATTTTTTTCTAGTTGATTTCGAATTGGTAGGCAATTCTTGGTTGTAAACCAAGTTCCTTTGCCTTCCAGAATATCATATTCCAAGTCTTCCAGTCCTTCTATGTGGAAGCTGACAGATCTTGTGTAATCCCAACTGGGGATCCATGATATTTTAATTGATTCTTTCTGGCTGTCTGTAATAATTTCTTCTTGGCATGGGAGTTCTTGAAATTGGTTATAACATTCCTAGGGGTTGTCATTTGGGGATTTATTGCAGGAGGTGATCCATGGAGTTTTTAAATTTCTATTTTACCCGCTTGTTCAAGAATATCGGGGCAGTTTTCTTTGACAATTTCTTATAATATGATATCTAGGTATTTTTTTTTTTTGTTCATGACTTTTGGATAGTCCAATAATTCTTAAATTGTCTCTCCTGGATCTATTTTCTACATCAATTTTTTTTGTTTTGTTTTGGCTTTTTCCAGTGAGACATTTCACATTTTCTTCTATTCTTTCTTTTATTTCTTTTGTTTTATTGTTTCTTGATGTCTTGTGAAGTCATTAGCTTCTACATGCTATTGGAATAATATTAAAGATATGGGTATTGATAAATTAGCTTTATATATAAGCAATTTAGAATCTGTCTCAAAAGTTGCAGAAGGGCTGGTACAGAAAATTCTGTAGAATGTTAGAGCTGAGAACAACTGAAAGCTTCTTGTCAGTTGCTCTCTGGATGCTGGGAGAGTGACTGGCAGCTTTTCTTCTCTCTGCTCTCTGTTTTGGCATTTGAGGGAAAGGAAAATAAATCCTGGAGTGTCTTGGTGTTTTCCTCTTTTGCCAATTTGGGAAAACACTAATATCTGAATTCAGTGGTTGTTTACTGCTGCTGGTGAATCATTCATCTCTAAGAAGAAAACAGAAGATCCTGTCTTTTCCTTAGGCTCTGGGTGAAACCCAGAGTCATAGCTGAGCTTGACAAGGCTACAGTCAGCTTGCCCTTGTAGCTTTTTATAATTTTGAGACAGTTAAGAACCATATACAGTTTCTTATGAGGATATTAGTGTTAAGTTATTATAGTTAGAAGAATTGGGGTTAATTAGAAACAGAAAGATTTAATGTAGCTTGGGAAACCAGGACTGAAGAGACTTCAGGTGAAGTCAGCTGGGTTTTGGGGTCTTTAAGTAGAATTCCTTAGAGATAGGAAACCTTTTTATATCCTTTTACAAATACTATAATCTTAATAGTTTATTTTTTATAAATAATAATCTCCATAGCATTTCCTCATGCAAAGGGCAGATGTAAAAGCCAGCTAGGCTTCTCTACACAACAGCAACTTAAAGATACTTTTACCAATTACCAAAAGCATCAACAGTTTATATACCAAAGTAACAATGCCCAATTCTAATTTTTAAAGAATGATTTTCTTCTATGACCTTTTGATCCCCTTTTTCCATTTGGTCCATTCTAGTTTTCTTGGAACTCTTTTCTTCATTGAATTTCCCCCCCCTTCCTTTTCCAATGGGTTAATTCTGTTTTTTAAAGAAATCTTTCCCTCGTTGGATTTTTTAAAAAAAACATTTATTAATATTTGTTTTTAACATGGTTACATGATTTATGCTCCTACTTTCCCCTTCACCCCCCGCATTCCCCCCACCCATGGCCGATGCACATTTCCACTGGTTTTATCATGTGTCATTGATCAAGACCTATTTCCAAATTGTTGCTAGTTGCATTGGTGTGATAGTTTCAAGTCTATATCCCCAATCATGTCCACCCCAACCCATGCGTTCAAGCAGTTGTTTTTCTTATATGTTTCCTCTCCTGCAGTCCTTCCTCTGAATGTGGGTAGCGTTCTTTACCATAACTCCCTCAGAGCTGTCCTGTGTCATTGCATTGCTTCTAGTACAGAAGTCCATTGCATTCGATTTTACCATAGTATATCAGTCTCTGTGTACAGTGTTCTTCTGGCTCTGCTCCTTTCACTCTGCATCAGTTCCTGGAGGTCTTTCCAGTTCACCTGGAACTCCTCCAGTTTATTATTCCTTTGAGCACAATAGTATTCCATCACCAGCATATACTACAATTTGTTCAGCCATTCCCAATTGAAGGATATACCCTCCTTTTCCAGTTCTTTGCCACCACAAAAAGCGCAGCTATAAATATTTTCGTACAAGTCTGTTTATCTATGATCTCTTTTGGGTACAAACCCAACAATGGTATGGCTGGATCAAAGGGCAGGCAGTCTTTTATAGCCCTTTGGGCATAGTTCCAAATTGCCATCCAGAATGGTTGGATCAGTTCACAACTCCACCAGCAATGCATTAATGTCCCAATTTTGTCACATCCCTTCCAGCATTCATTACTCTCCCCTTCTTTCATTTTAGCC
>NW_025385066.1:0-5171 GCF_016433145.1 Gracilinanus agilis
TATATATATATATATATACACATATATATATATATATTTTTTTTTTACCTGCCTGCTGAGCTGAAGGGTGATCAGTTGGACTTTCTCTGATTGCAGTTATAATTATTAGTGGTGGTTATAGGTAGATATAGGCATTTTTAGGTAGTAAACTAAATTGTTAATTGTTAAAAGCTGCTAGAAGTTTTCTTTTCTCAGGCTTAAAGGGATAATATTAATTTACAACTACTATATTCTCATTAAAAACTCAAATTATTAAAAGCTACTCTCTTATTTTGTCAAAACCCCTATTTTAATCCTTATGGGGGAAAGTACCCAATTATTTTAGCTCTTCCAAAATTAAATGGTAATTTCAAAGGTAATGGTCTTTACTCTTACTATATAAGATTTTAAGGAAGGCTGTATGCTGTGCAGGTGGAAAATTTGCTACACTTGAGCTAACATTCCCAGCATCCTTTTAAGTACATCCTCATTTGATGTACAGGGGTTTGGGAAATAAATTTGGCTGAGACCCACATTGCAGGGCTCTTTTTGGGCTTTGCTTTGCTTAAAGTGTGGCAGGTGTGGGTTTTTGGCTCTGTGCTCTGCTCACTTGACTGAAGGAAACTCTTTCTTTCTCGTTTTTGTTATTAAATCCCTTAATTTAAAATTATTTGGAGTATTTCATTCATTTTTACTTCCACTTCTGGGAAATGTTGGAAATGGGATTCTTCAAGTACAGATTAGATGAGGTTCCCTGTAAAGTCCCTTGTAGCTTTGAGATTTCTGTGATTCTAGTAGTGGCAACATCTTTACTTTGGACTGAAAAGAAAGAAACTTCTCTTCCATTTCTCTCAACTGGATCATACCAGAGAAGAGTAAAGAGAAAAATGTTTTTTGGCTTGGATCCTGCCTTCAGGCCATGAGTTACAGAACCCTGCTTTAGGATCATATTTTCAACCAGTCCTGTGCCTCTATTGGTTGGGCATATTGAACAGAGAATTTTTGTCACTGAAGCAGTTCAGAGTTTGGATTACCACTTGCTAGAGTTGTTAAAGAAGGAATCTTTGTAAAAGAATGAGATTGAATCAGATAATGTGGCCCCTTCCTATCTTTCCAGCCTTACATACTTTCCTCCATACTTTCTACATTTCTGCAACACTGACCTATTTGTAGTGCCTCAAACCTGACATTCCATCTCATTTCTCTTCTTGGGACCTTTTCACTAGTCAGCAGTCAAGTATTTATTAAGTGCAAGTGATCCAACCTGCACTTTAGGAAAATAACTGCTGGGAGGAGTCTTGGAGGATAGCCTGGAGTGATGAGACACTTGTGACAGGCAGACTATGCCTAGAATGCTCTTTTCCCTCAATTCCCCCATTAAAATGTGAGTTCCCTGAGGGCAGTTTTTTTTGTTTGTTTCTCTGTTTTTCTAGAGACTAGCAAAATAAAAACTATTATATTATATAGCACTAGTCTTTAGACTTGGGTACTAGTAGATACTTTGCCTTTAGCTAATTTACAATTATAAGGAAGCCTCTTCAAGCTCTCGGTTTTAGTGTGCTTATCTGTAAAATATCTTAGGCTCTGCCCTTTGTTACATTAATACCACTATTTATTTATTAAATGAGACAAGGTACTGATAAAACTTTAGATTCTTAGGATATTAGAGCTAGAAGAGACCTTAAATATATGTAATACAATCCCCTTATTTTATACTTTGTCAAGTTGTACAAGTGATCGTTGTATTTGAGATTGAATCTTTTTTATTCAGAATTTAGAGCTAGAGGGAGATCCTGGGTTGTCATCCGTTCTGTCTCTACTCTTTTTACAGACCGAGCTTCATGGGGGCAAAATGCCTTTTGTATTAGCCACAGAAACAGGAGTCAAACCCAAGTTCTTGGATTCTAGCTCAAGCTCTCTTTCGTTTTCACTGGGCTGATTTCCATTGAGTTTGGACAATAGTTACTTTCTATCTTTTTTCTCAAAAATAACTTCACTCTAGTGCTGCTTTGTGAATTTCTTTTATAGATGGCTTAACTTTAAAAAGTAAAATTCATCATTCACCCATGACAATGGAAGGGCTTATTCATTACTTAAAAAAAAAAAAAAAAAGACAGTAACTGCTTTTGTCTGCTAAACAAGTGATGATTTTCAAAGAATCACAGTGCGAAATTATTTAAGTGTAAAATTTTTCTTGTTACTAAAGAGTAGTTTTCTTTCTCCTCCTCTGCCCCTCCCCCCCGTACCTGTTTTTCTTTTAAATTTCTTATTATATGCTGTTTTATAACCTTACATATTAGAAGAAGGAGTTAGCTCATTCAGGTCCCTCAGGAACTTAGTGGGTTAATATCATCATGATCAAACCAGTTACATTGTAACTAAAGAAGAGGCAGGAAGTAGGTCTCAATCTGTATCAGCCTGAAAGCCTCTTTTTGAATATGTCATTGATGTTAATTCACTGGTTGAATAAATCATTTGATTATTTGTATTATTACCTCTTTTGTATAAAGCTTAAACTGAACTGTATGGTTACAATTGACTTCCTACAAACTCCTATCAAAGGCACTTTTCCTCTTCTTGCTTAAATAGTCATGTCATCAGTACTCTTTAGCTTTGTAGTAGCCAAAACATTCTCTGTTACTAGTAGCTTAATAAAAAGTTATACTGTATTGTTATTTCAAAATTCCTTTTCAAAAGAAAGCTCTCTTTCATGAAGTTTCTTGACTGTCCATACTCTGTCCCTCAGTTTCCCCACTTTTCTTTTCCATTTTCCCAATTAAATGTTTACCATGAAGCTAAGGAGTATAAATACCTTTGTGATAAGTGGTAGTGAATCTAGCCAGTAAAACTCACTGAATCTTTTTTCTTGATTTGTAAAAAACAAAACAAAACAAACTGAGGCAGTTGGAGAAGGATCTTAAGGTTCCTTCTAGGCCAAGTATGCTATGATTTTTATAAATTAAATTACAATTTCTTCCAGGACTATTTCCATTTTTAAAAAATGTTTATTTCTGAGAAGTACAGTCACTCATTGGTTGCTTTTTCTAACTTTTTTTTTATCATAAGGTAGAATATTATGGAGGTAGAAGCACGCCAGGAAATAACTGGTATGAAAAAGCCACAAAAAGTACCCATAACACTTACCAAAGAAAAGGAATCCACTTTTAAGTTAAGATTATAGAGAAATGTCTGTCATTAGTAAGCTATTGACAGCTTTTCTCTAGGATGTCCCTGGCTGGCTCTTTGAAGAAAAGAGGAGGTATAGAGTAAAAGAGAATAAAGAATAGAGAGAAGAAAACTAATAGATAGAATTACCATGATATGACTAAAATCCATCTTCTGTTGCTAGATATTTTAGATGAAAAAAACCAGTTAGGTCTACTTTTAAATCCTGTCTAGCATAATGGAAAGAGACTATGATTGAGAGTTTGTCTAGCTTTGAGTTATAGATCCACTTCACACACTCACTCTACAAGTCCTGACCAAGCTGTCCTTGTCCATACTCTGTCCCTCAGTTTCCCCATTTTTCTTTTCCATTTTCCTATTATGAATTTTCCTATTAAGTTCCTATTATGAACTTAATCCTGTACAAATATGTCAATATACACAAAGAAGAAAAAAGAACTGAACTAAATTTATGTTATTTTTTGTTTTGGATAAAAAGTATTTAACATTAAGATAACAACAAAAATTCCCATTTGTACATTCTGAACTTTTTCTTCTATGTGTTTTTAAGTATTTTATTGATGTTCTTAATTTTTGTATAAATTTTGTAATTTAGTTGTCATTCCAAGAAAGTAAGACTTTCTCTTAACAAATACATATAATTAAGAAAAACAAATCCATACAATGACCAAGTCTGAAAATGTGCAAATGTGTGATGAGGAATTCCCCCTACCTCTTACCAGAGAAGTGATAGACAGAAGTAAAGTTTGTCAGCCTTCTGAAGTCTTATTGATCATTACATTTGGTTAGGGTTTTGAAGTTTTTCAAAATTATTTTCCTTTACGTTATCTTCTCCACCCCTTTCTTTGGGATAATACTCATTGGTCTTTGCCTAATATCTACCTCTTAGGAGCATTGTAGGGAATTCACCCAATGAATGTCAGGATAGATAAGAGGGATTCATTGGTTTTATAATATTAAATTATGTGTTAATGCCAATAAAGTTAATTCAGAAATATGTGTATTTGAAAACAAAATGAAACAAGCAGAACAATTCCAGGTTACTGGTTGATGAAATCATTCTCTTCTTGCTCAACCTATCCTCAGCCCCTCATGTTTCAGGACACTCCCTATCCAATTTCCTAACTTCATCCCTGTTGTATCACAAAACCTCTCTGAAAGACCAAAGGTCTCTTCCATTTAACTCACTCCTCTTTAGAGTTGTAAACCTTTGAACTAAACATTCCTAAGATTAATAAAGTTGGGGAGAGACCTCCACCCCTGAGAGGGCTTGGTTTTTACTCTGGTAACCTGCTGAGGCTCCTTACTAATTGACCTAAGTGCATGGAAATGGTTTAGCTACAAGTACCTCAAAAGTATAGGTTTCCTTTCCTTATCTAAAGAGTCATTATCAAGACTGGATGAATGGTAATAGAGTCAAAAAAAAGATGTGGCATGGACCCAAGGGTCTATTATTCCTTTTTTTTTTTTTTTAGGATGAAAGTCTCCAGAACTATCTAGGTCTGACTGCTGGTTTTAAGCCTTGAATATCTATCCATCGTCTTAGTGTCTTCCTATGTTCCCTTGTGGCCTTGGAGTGGGATGGGATGGGGAAAAGAAGATCACCCTAGGCCCAGTCTTCATCACCAAAATGGCTATTTGTCAAATAAAATAAAATAGTATTTGTTCTAGAGCCATCTGAAAGTTAATACACGTCTTTTCCAACCTGTGTTCCATGAGTTATATCTGACTATTTGTCTGACATACCATATCTACTCCCATCATGAATACTTGCCATAAAGTTAACTTCTCTAGACCACCCACAAACCAAAAGACACCTGAGTGTCTGACAGGAGCAGACATCTGGAAACTATTCCTTTCCTTGTATCAGCCCTGATTGCCCAGTTCCCACCAATAGCTGGAGGCTTCCTCCTTGTTGGATGCTGAGCAAACACCCCTATCCTCACTTTTCTTTCAGATAATCCAAGTCTTCTTGAGTCTACTTCTTTCTTTGTCTCTCTCTCTTC
>NW_025385067.1:0-4491 GCF_016433145.1 Gracilinanus agilis
ATATGTATATATATATATATACACCAGTGATTCTGGAGCATTATAGGTGATTACATTAAATCTATTCCCCATTTCTTAATTCCTCATCCTCATTCCTTTTACCTCCCCTACTAAAAAGTTCCAATCATAAACAATCTTTTCTCTTAAGGATTTAGCCCCACTATCATT
The DNA here is from genome assembly GCF_016433145.1 of Gracilinanus agilis. Lineage (NCBI taxonomy): Eukaryota > Metazoa > Chordata > Mammalia > Didelphimorphia > Didelphidae > Gracilinanus > Gracilinanus agilis. The sequence goes on from NW_025385067.1 coordinate 169, forward strand.
TTATTCATTGTGTCTTGTCAAGCCTCCCTAATCAACTGACTACTCCACTTTCCACAGGATCTGTTCCTAAACATTTCATCTCTTCTTAAACCTCTCCTGTCTCCTCAATTCTCATTCTCTCAGTTGAGAAACTTGCCTCATATCTTACAGAAAAAAATTTAGGTCATTTGTGATGAACTCCTTCTCTCCACATCATCACACAGATTCTTTCTGCCACTATTTCCTCCTTTGGTTCATATCTCATGAGGGGATGATCTTATTCCTTATCAAATCTAACTCCTCAATCAACTCAGTGATTTCATTCTGTGCTGTCTCCTCCAACAGAATAGCTCTTCAGTGATCTGTTCTTTCACATATTTTCAGTCTATACATAACTGATTTCCTCCATTCCATTTACAAACATGGCCACATCTTCCCCTTCCCACTGTGTTATTGAAATTTTGAGGTCTCTGAACTAAATTTCCTGTGAGCTCATTGGCTTCCTGTGGAAGTTTATGGGTCTTTGAACTACATTTCCCATGAGCTGAATGGTTTCCTGTCTTGCTTCTTTACATAGACAGTTATGTAATGATGTAGACAGGATAAAATCAAGTGGCTCGACTGGTACTACCTCTTCCTCCTGAAGCAGCAGGAAATTGCGGGTCTTTCAAACAGCCTAAGTTAGCATGGCACGTGGCTTCATTTTTCTAATGGCTACCAATAAATCTTTTAAGACCATAATATTTTTAAAACTATCCTTTTATATTCATTTTATTTTTTACACCCCCAAACTCTTAAATGATCTATCACTGCTCACTATTGTCCTATGTATCTTTTGCATTTTACAGATAAACTTCTTGAAAAGTTGGCCTCCAATTTTTCCCGTCATCCTCTTTTTAACCCCTTACAATCTCTCAAAGTTACAAATGATCTATTATTTATCAAATCCAATGGTCTTTACTCAATGATTGTTTTTTAAGCCTCCTACTCTTTACTGTGTGTTTTCAGGATGCCATTCTCTTCTGGTTTACCATCTATTGCCTTTCTTAGACTCCTCATCTACATCCTCCTCTCAGCCATACATGTATCTCAGGGTTCTGTCCTTGGCCCTCTTCCTTTCTTTGTACATCCTATTTCATCTAATGATCTCAACAGTTCCCCCTGGATTTGATTACCATTTCTTTGCAGCAATTCTCAAATTTGCTTATCTTGATCTTACCTCTTTGGAAACCTCTAATCTTGCATTGCCAACTACCTTTCAGATATCTCAAACTGAGTGTTTTTAAACTCAACATGCCTAAAACTGTATTCATTATATTTCCTTCTAAGCCTACTCTGGCCTCTAACTTTCCTATTATGGTAGAAGACACAGTAGAAGACATCATCTCAGTCCGTAAACATCAGAGTCATCCTAAACGCCTCCCTGTCTCTGACCCCACCCCCATCTCCTCCATATCCAGCGACAGTTGGTAAAATCTTTACAACATGTCTATCTCTTGAATTCAATCCCTTCTTTCCTAATATTGCTACAATTCTGGTGTAAATCCACATTATCTCATGCCTAGATTATTGCGATAGCTTTTGGAGGGTCTATTGCCTCAATTCTTTCCTCATTTCAATTCTTCATTCAGCCACCAAAATGATTTTCATAAATCACAGGTCTCACCATGTCACACACCTCCTCCTCAATACATTTCTATGCTTTCAGGATCAAATATAAAATCATCTATTTGACATTCAAATCCCTTCGTAATTTATTCTCCTTTTATGTTTCCAAACACCCTTCACCTTCCTTCCTTTCATATAAGCTTTCCACTGATAATGGCCTCCTTGCTCTTCCATGCACAAAACTATGTCTTCATTCCAGGCACTTTTTCTGACTCCTCTGTATCTAGAAAGTTCTCTTTCCTTATTTCTACCTACTGAGTCTCCTATCTTCTTTTAAGTTCCATCCAAATCCTATCTTCTACAGTAACTCTTACCCAACATTTCTTAATTCTTTCTAATGCTTTACCTTTACTATTTATCCCATAAATAGCTTATCTATACAAATTTGTTTGTTTATAGTCTCTCCCACTAGTATATGAGTTTTTTTTAAGGTAGGGGGTTGCCTTTTGCCTCCTTTTGAATCCTTAGCACTTAGCATAGTGTTTGGAACTTAATAAAAGTCAATTGGCTGATTCTTCTTCTTGTCTTGGGCATTAGCCTTGGGAAGAGAGTAGACTCCTTTATTGTCCAAAAAAATTTCAAGAAATATACTGAGTAAAAATTCCCAAGGAGAGTCAACAACTTACTGGTGCCTTCTCATTTCTTCTTCCTTTAACCATTATTTGTAAATTCCTCTCCCACTATTGTTTGTAAATTAATTCATAAAAGCATGAGAATCTACTCAGAGGATAATTCCCCTCTTTTAGAAGGAAACCTTCACATTATATATAATACTAATACTAATAGAGTATACTCTAAGCAGTCACTGATTTTTTTTGTTTTTTTTAGACATTTATTAATATTTGTTTTTAATCTGTTTACATACTTTATGCCCCTACTTTCCCCTTCACTCCCCCTGTCCCCCCACCCATGGCCAATGCACATTTCCACTGGTTGTAACAAGTGTCCTTGTTCAGGGTCTATTTCCCATTCATGTCCGCCTCAGTCCATGCATTCAAGCAATTGTTTATCTTATATGTTTCCTCTCCTGCAGTCCTTCCTCTGAGTGTGGGTAGCATCTTTACCATAAATCCCTCAGAGCTGTCTTGTGTCATTGCAGTGCTGCTGGTATAGGAGCCCATTACATTTGATTTTACCATAGTATATCAGTCTCTGTGTACAATGTTCTTCTGGTTCTGCTCCTTTCGCTCTGCATCACTTCCTGGAGGTCTCTCCAATTTGCATGGAATTCCTCCAGTTTATTATTCCTTTTAGCACAATAGTATTCCATCACCCGCATATACCACAATTTGTTCAGCCATTCCCCAATTGAAGGACATCCCCTCATTTTCCAGTTTTTTGCTACCACAAAAAGCGCAGCTATAAATATTTTCATACAAGTCTGTTTATCTATGATCTGTTTGGGGAACAAACCCAGCAATGGCATGGCTGGATCAAAGGGCAGGCATTCTTTTATAGCCCTTTGGGCATAGTTCCAAATTGCCAGCCAGAATGGTTGGATCAGGCCTCCTGGTAGTTCCCGGTCTGCCCCTCTGCCCGAGGTTCCTTCAGCAGCCTTTGGGGCTACTTCCACAGCCACGCTCAGGTCTGCACCGGGTCCTCACTGGAGGTCCAAGCCTGTGCTGGAGATCGTTATTCAAGCCTAGGGCACTGCCTTTGCCTGCGCTGATGCTCTTAGGGCGCTGCCTTCACCCCCTGCAGAAGGTAGTGAAAATCCGTGGGCTGGAGATCTTTATTCACACATGAGGTGATGCCTTCAGTGCTTGGGAAAGGCAGTGTTTTAGGGGCCTTTGTCCCAGCTGGAGGCGGTGCCTTCACCCACGTGGACGCTCAGGGAAAGTCCGTGCGTGCCCCCAGCCACCTGGGGTCCCTCTTCTTGCTGCACACAGGTAAAAGCCCCGGGGCTGCCAGTGATTATCGGGTTGCCCCAGTCCTGTTTTCCCACTTTTGTGTTGGCTTTGTGATAGGTGTGTGGTGTGGGGGGTGGGGGAGGGGCTTCTTCCTCACGCGTTTTAGTGAGAGGTGTTTCACCCCTTTAAAGTGTGGAAATGCCCCGATTCTGCGTACCTTTAATGCTGCGCCCTGTTGTGGGGTTCCTTCGTTCCTCTGGACTCGTTTTTATTTCCCCTTGAGGAGTCCTGTATGCTTCGGTCAGGAGAGATTGAGCAGCTGCTCCTTACACTGCCGCCATCTTACCCGGAAGTCCTGAATTTTTTTTTAATGATTTTGTTCTTCTGTTCAGAATTGTTCAGTAGTTCTACATTACCCATCAAGGTCTAAATTCCTTTTTTTAGGTCATTTACAGTACTCTATGACCTGATTTAAACTTTATCTTATTCAAATCTGATTTCACATTTTTACATATAGGATAGAGAGCCAAAGTGAACTATAAACCCCTGACACAATCATATCTTAAACTTTCTCATCTATAGAATTATATTTTCATTTCTTTTGTATTTTCTTATAGACAAAAGATATCTTTTTCTTATGCTTCATCTCAAATTTCTTTCCTATTTTTTTCATTGACATCCTATCTTTTTCTGAAGCCTAATACAACACAACTTTTTTCTAATCAGTCTTCATTGATCTCCTGTGACAATATTGATCTCTTCTCATTCCAATAGCAGTTTGTATCTCTCTTATACTACTTAATATATATATATATGTGTATATATA
>NW_025385068.1:0-4828 GCF_016433145.1 Gracilinanus agilis
AGGGGGTGTCAGGGCTGGGAGGGAGCTTAGAACAGGTGGGTCTTCATATAGCTATGGTGTCGTGGATTTAGAACTAGGAGGGTCCCAGAGCTCAACAAATCCAATCTCCTTGTTTTACAGTTAAAGAAACTGAGGCCCAGAGAAGGCAAGCCCTTAGCTAGTATCATGCAGGTTCTAGGTGGCCTAGCACCTTCCTGTCTCCGAATGGCCAGCTTTTCCCTCTGCCTGCTGGAGCTCCTCTCTCAGCTGTGCAGAATGACCCAGACCAATGAAGGGGACGAGGCAGGCCTAGAGAAAGGAGAGGGAAGGGGCCCGGGTGACCTTTGACCCCTGTGTCAGGCCTCTCGGGAGGACAAGGAACCCCCCTTCCCCCTCGACCCGTCACCCCACCACAGCACGTGGCCAGACCAAAGTCAGAGTCTTTCCCGCTGGGCAAAAACCCTGCCAGTAATCCTAGTAGATATTATTCCAACACGGATGTTTGTCTCGCCTAATTCTCGCAGCAGCCTGGGGCGGGTGCCATTATTGTTCCCATTTTATAATGGAGGAAAGCGAAGCTGCTGAGGCCTTCAGAGCCTTCAGCACCGGAGTCCTAGTAAGAGGTCCTGGGGCCGAGTTGTTGGAAACAAAGGCCCAGAGGAGGCCTTAGCTATAGCCGCCCCTGCGGCCACTCTAGCCCAGAGGCCGCCTTTGCTGGCAAAGCTAGGCCCACGCTGCCCTCAGCTCCTGGCACGGAAGGCGACTTGGCCCAGACGTGGGGGTCCCGGGGGGCTTGTGGGGGCATCCGGAGGTGCATGGGGAACAGGGGGCTTTGGTGGACCTGATTTGAGGGGAAGACGGGCTGGAGAGGGTGGCCTGGGGCAGTCAGGACAAGCTCCAGCCCCACCAATCAAACCGCGATGGGACATCTTGCGAAGAAGGCCGGTTCTAGAGGAAGGGGAGCTGCTGCTAAAAGGGGAATGGAGGAAGAGGGGCACTAGAAGCCCTGATTTGGGGGGGTTATTATTAGCAGCCACCACTGAGCTGAAAGGCAGGAAGACCAGAGCTCTGGTCGTGGCGGTGTGACTGGCTAAGCCCCTGCCTTTCTTGGGCCTGGCCTGGAGAATCTCTAAAGGGCCTCCCAGCTCTGACATTCAGTGAGTCTCGGAAGGGATGTTCTCCTATTTCCCCCCAGCCCGGGGAGGAAGGAGAGTGTGGCCTGGTCTGAGTCACCCCTGCTGACTCAGAGCTGCCAGGGGCTGCTTGGTGGCTGCTGCCAGATTCCTGCCCAGCCCTTCGCCCGCACTCCATTCGAGCCCAGAGCCCAGTTCTGTCTCAGTGCCTCCCACTGTGGCTTCTGAGCATTCCCGTATACTGACTCAGGTCCCCCAGCTCCGCGGCAGCCCATTGGCTGTTCCTTACCACCCCACTTGTGATTCAGATTGGAAGAACAGTGCATTGGTGGGAAATGAAGACAGCGCCGAGGACTCTGGAAAAGAGTAGTGTCCAGGGGCCCTAGGCTGCAGGAAAAAATGACAGCGTGCGAAGGTGGTGAAGCGGACCGCCAGCCTAATGGGGCACCTCGGCCTCTGGACCAGGCTCGCAGACCTGGTCCTGCTCCGGGTAGCCTGCTGGGAGCCCAGCTCCTTTGGCCTCGTGAGACACAACGTCTCCATCTCCAGGAAGAAAAACCCCAAAGAACTTCAAACAGTCCTATCTCATGTCTCCTTCCCTCAAAAACCTTTTCTTCAACCCCCCAGTGCCCTGTCTGGATCCACGCTTGATGGCTGGCACCCCCCCATCCCCTTATACTGGCCCCCTCCTAATGACTCTGAAGCTCCAGTTGCCAAGGGATAAACCCCTTCTCCATCCCCAGGCTGACCCTCCTCCTTTGCCACATCCCTTTCTCCAAACCAGTCTGCCCCTTCCACTGTGCCCTCTGCCTGCTCCATAATTTCCTTTCATCTAAAACCCCTTTCTTTCTCACTCCTTCCATGAGCCCTGGAACTCCCCCAATGACTCAGCTTCCCTCCCCACCCTTTCCTGGACTGACTGTGCTTTCTCTCCTACTTCCAGACTCTCCCACTGGAGTAGAGGAAGAGCAATACTTCTTTCTCCTCATTGTCTCTTCCCAGATCTCTTTCTCCCACCATCTCTCTGTCTCTCTCTCTCTCTCTCTCTCTTCTTTCTCTCTCCCTCTCTCTCTCTCTCTCTCTCTCTCTCTCTCTCTCTCTCTCTCTCTCTCTCTCTCTGTCTCTGTCTCTGTCTGTCTCTCTCTCTCTCTCTCTCTCTCTCTCTGTCTCTGTCTTTCTGTCTCTCTCTCTCTCTCTCTCTCTCCCTTTGAGGTCCAAACTATCCATATTGATCACCCAATCCATATCCTGATGGCTGCTATTTGGCGACCCACCCAAGTATTCTACTTCCTTTCTCAATGAGCTTGGTCACTGGCTCATAGCCTTCGTTTCCTCTTCAATTCCCACTTCCATAATTAAGGGAGTTCAGTGTCACATTGAGACTCCCTCAAGGGAGTACATTCTACATTCTCTTTTTTCCTAAACCCTTACCTTGTGTCTTAGAATCAATACTAAGTATTGGTTCCAAGGCAGAAAAGCAATGAGGGTTAAATGACTTGCCCAAGGTCACACAAGAAGTGCCTGTAGCCAGATTTGAATTCCCATCTCCAGGCTTGACTCTTCATCCACTGAGCTACCTAATTACCCCTGAGAACTTACTTTCTAATGGGAAAAGAGGACACATAAGAGGAAGCTCATAGGGCTGAGGAGGAGGAGGCACCCTCATAAGGGCATGGTAACAAAGCCCAGAGAGTCAGAAACCCAATTGAAAGGGGAATGGCTGGCCTAGACTTGTCTCCAAAATGGCAGCCTCCGAAGGTACTCATTCCTGAGAGAGTGGACCGGCACTGTGGAAGGATGTGCTTGAAGGGTGCCTTTGCCCCAGACACTCCCAGAAGTTCCAGAGTGAGAAGACAGCTGAGTCTTGGTGCAAATTCCAGTCAAAAAGGACAGCCAAAGGGGTAGCTGGGTAGCTCAGTGGATTGAGAGCCAGGCCTAGAGACAGGAGGTCCTGGGTTCAAATCCGGCCTCAGACCCTTCCCAGCTGTGTGACCCTGGGCAAGTCACTTGACCCCCATTGCCCACTCTTACCACCCTTCCACCAAGGAGCCAATACACAGAAGTTAAGGGTTTAAAAAAAAAAAAAGGACAGCCAAGAGGGAAATGGAGGCCATTTGTGATGAGCTGCTTCTTTCCTCCTCATCTCACATCACTCAGATGCCTCCCCCTACCATTGCCTCCATCACTTATCCCATATAGAGATATTCTCCTTGCCAAGGCAAACCTTTCTGCATATACCCTTGACCTTATATACCCCTTCCCTACCTCTGCAGCATATTTCTCCCATTATTATCTCCCACTCTCTCTTTTAGGGTCAATCTCTCCCTATCTACTTATTTGCCATGGTGTGACCACTGGGCTTACTACAGTTTCTGGGAGCCCCAGGTGAGAATTGGGTGAAAGGTAGATACCGACGGTGGATGAGCAGCCTTGGAAAGGGCTCAGCAAGCCCTCGCAGCAGAAGTACTAGTCCTCCCTGAATACCCATACCCAGGTTGAGGGTAACAGATGGGCCACCAACCCATTGGTGAGTTGGGGCGGGCGGTGTCTACCCCAAGCATGTGAAGACATCTCCTGTAGGAAAGGGGCAGATGACAACAATTTGTTCCAATAGGCATGAATGTGACTGAAGTAGGTGCTTAGAACTTGGTCAAACATCAAAGATGCCAAGGTCATCTATTATATTTCTGGCCATCACCAGTCATCCTAACATTTCCCTTGCCATTGGACTTTGATGACTGGAAGAGAGAGTGAGGCCGATGACTGTAACTCTGCCTCATTTACATTCAATTTATGTGAGAGTCAAAGGACACCATCAGGACCAGCTAAGTGGCTCAGTGGATAGAGAGCCAGGCCTGAAGATGAGGTCCTTGGTTAAAATGTGGCCTCAAACACTTCCTAGCTGTGAGTCCCTGGGCAAGTCACTTAACACCAGTTGCCCAGCTCTTCTGCCTTGGAATTTAAGACAGAAGGCAAAGGTTTAAAAAAAAAGACATCATGAGATGATGACATCACAAAAAGAAATTCAAGCCCTCTGATCCTTTAATGTAGAAGCTGTTAAATCTCATGTTATTCTGACTGTTGCTCTACAATATTTGAATTGTTTCTTTCTGGCTGCTTGCAATATTTTCTCTTTAACTTGAGAGCTCTGAATAATATTCTTGGGAGTTTTTATTTTGGGATCTCTTTCAAGAGGTGATTGGTGTATTCTTTCAGTTTCTATTTTGCTCTCTGGTTCTAGGATATCAAGGCAGCTTTTCTTGAAATATGATGTCTAGATTCTTTTTTAGATCACAGCTTTCAGGTAGACCAATCATTCTTTTTTTTTTTTTTAACCCTTACCTTTCATCTTAGAATCAATACTATGTATTGGTTCCAAGGAAGAAGAGTGATAAGTGCTGGGCAATGGGGGTTAAGTGACTTGCCCAGGGTCACCCAGCTAGGAAGTGGCTGAGGTCAAATTTGAACCTAGGACCTCCCATTTCTAGGCCTGGCTTTCAATCCACTGAGCTACCCAGCTGCCCCCTAGACCAATCATTCTTAAATTATCTCGCCTTGATCTATTATCCAGGTGAGTTGTTTCTCCAATGAAATATTTCACATTTTCTTCTATTTTTTCATTCTTTTGATTTTGTTTTATTGCTTTCTCATGTTTCATGGAGTTATTTGTTTCCACTTGCCCAAATCTTATATATATATTTTATATATTATATATG
>NW_025385069.1:0-4383 GCF_016433145.1 Gracilinanus agilis
AATATATACTAGTTATATAATAATTAATTAATATTTAAGTTCAATAATTCACTAATTAATCATTAATTAATTACTGTTTAATTAATTATTTAATTGATAAAGTAAATTTAAAAAATTTTAAAGAAAAGTCAGAGAAAACAAAAATCATTTCTGGTGCTTTCTACCTGTGAAATATTTGGCCTCAGTTTCCCCATATGTAAAATTAGAGGGTTGGTCTAGAAGGACCAGCACCAGATCTCTGATACTAAGACATTTGGTTATGTGACCTTGGATAAGTCTCCTAACATCCCTGGGCCTCGGTCTTCTCATTTTGTCAAATAAGATAGTTGGACCAGGGAGGCTTTGAAATTCGCTCAGTTCTATCTCAGTCATTCTCTGATGAAAGAATCTCTAACATTTTTTCCCAGCTTTAACCAGGTAAGTTCTGTGAATATCATTAGTCTGCTCCTACTCATCACAGTTTGAATCCAACACCAGAATGACTCTTCTAAAAATAAACCTTGACCATTAACGCAGCAGTAGAGGAAATGCTGAAGAGAGCAGCTTCATTATCTCGCCATCCTGCAAGGCAAAGACTGCCACCAGAAGAAGAGGGAGAGAAAATAAGAGCATTTATTTACTCAGCAGAAAATTTAGCCAAATAGTGCCGTTGGGTCCCTACGACTCCTGAACTCTGGCTACTGCTACCAAGCGCTGAGGAACCAGAAAGGCAGGAGTCCACAAGCATCCCAGGCAAGGGGGGCTGAGCTGGAAGCCCTGTAGCCGATTCCGAATTTTCCCCCAGTTTAGCTCTGAGGACCAGAGGCATCCCTGCACAAGTGAATCAGACCTTCAAAGACCCTCCAGTCCATTCCCCCAGGGGAGATGCTTTTGGTTCCAGTCAATTATAGAACCAGTAAACAAGAACCCTCAACCATAAGCATCTTTCCCATTCATTCAGCTCCTTACCATGGAGGGCAGCATGAAGAGCCCTGATGGAAGACCTCAGTTTGTGGGGCCCTGGCTCAGCCTCTAATTAGCAATGATGATAAATCGGTCACTCGCCTCTAGGAGTCTCGGCTTCCTCTCTTCCCACGAAGAGTTAGATTCCAAGTGCTTCAAGTATAAAAATGTCCCTCATCCCTCTTCCTTGAGCCCTGTGGGATCTCGCTGGGACACAGGCAGGGCAGTGACCTTCACTCTCATTTGAACATAATAATAATGTTTCCTTAATAAACATAATAAAAATGTTTCCTTAGGTAAGTGAAGTGATTTATCCCATGATCTTATGGAATAAAAAGCAGAACCCAGACCTGGAACCCAGCTCTTCTGACTTCTAGACCAGAGTCTGGAGACTAGAGAGAGCAGACCTTGTCTCAGCTCTCAGGAAGCTGATAAATATACTTGGGATTTGTAAGATTCATGGAACAAAGGTGGATGATGCAAGGCTCTATTTGATCAAGGGATTATTGCAATAATTTTATATTAGTCCCCCTGCTTTGAAGCCTTCTCCTCACGGTTGCCAAAATCATCTTCCTAAAGGACAAGCCTCAGAGGCAGCATAATATACAGTCAGAGAGTTAGCAAACATTTTTAAGCACCTACTATGTGCCAGGCACGGTGCCAAGCTACTGGGGATACAATCTCACTTTTAAAAAATACTAAAACAAAAATAAATAATAAGAATCTTTATCTTTTGTCTTAAAATCAATACCAAGTATCAGTTCCAAGGCAGAAGAATAGTAAGGGTTAGGCAATTGGGGTTAAGTGATTTGCCCAGGATCACACAGGAAGCTAGATTTGTACCCTAGGTCAGCCTCTCTATCCACTGAACCACTTTGCTATCCCAGGAGCTCACAATCTAGTAGGGAAAACAACATGCAGATAACTGTGAACAAACAAATTAATAAATTGGAAATAATCAACAGAGGTAAGGTTCTAGAATTAAGGAGCAATTGGGGAAAGCTTCATTAATGAGGACTTGAAGAAAGTCAAGAGGTGGAGATGAGGAGGGAGAGAGAATGTTCCATACATTGGCAGGCAAGCAGTAAACATGTTCAAAGTCAAAAAATGGAATCCCATGTTTAAGAAACAACAAAAAGACCAAAGTCGCTGGATCACAGAATCTAGATGGAGGGGGGGGCAAGGCATAAGAACACCAGAAAAGAGGGAGAAGAGCTATAAAGGGCTTTGAGCCAGGAAGACCCAAATTTGAGAGCTGCCTCTGCTCCATACTGGCTGGAGCACACTGTGCAAGTTCTATCTCTCAGTATCCTAAAGCAATTTGTTAAGACTCACGGACTGGTGCCAATCTGCATAGGTAGTGAAATGCATCACTGAGCTCTTTCTCTACTGATGAAATCATAGGCCCAGTTAAAAAAAAAAAAGGTACAGGTCTAACCATGTCTCCCCCATACTCAAAAATCTCCCTATTGCCTCTGGGGGAAAATACAAAATTCCTTCCCTTGGCATTCATCAGTCTGTTCAATCTGGCTCCAACCCACCTCTTCATAATTATTTTCATTCATTCTGCATTCCAGACAAACCAATCAACTTGCTTTTCTCAACCACATTTCATCTCATGCTTTTGCACAAGCTAAGCCCCATCTGTGGTAGGCACTTCCTCTCTTTACATAGCAGAATCCTTAGGTTCCACTGAGGAAACAGAGGCAGATGGAGGTCAAATGACTTCTGGGGCTTTGGAAATTAAAGAAACATGGCTTAGGGTAGAAAGCACTAGAAACTCTGGGGTTCAAAGCCTCCAACACACTAGCTGTGTGAGTCATTTAACCTTTGTTTGCTCCTCATCTGTAAAATGGGAGAAGGAATAACACTCACATCCCAGGATTGTTGTGAGGATCAAACCACACGGTGAAGACACTTAATCTCTATGAGTTTCAATTTCCTCATTTGTAAAGCAGAGATAATAATAGCTGCAATGTCTCACTCACAGACCTACAGCGAGATTCAAGTGCATGATTGATGTAAAGTGCTTTGCATATCTCAAAGTGTCAGAGCAATCATTGTTATTATCTCATTTTTCTCATCTTTTTGATAGGGTCAAATCAATCAATCCAATCAATCAATAGATTGATCGATCAACACATATTAAGCACCCATTGTGTGCCAGGCACTGTGCTAAGCCCACTGAGACCCATTAGAAATGAACAAACCAGTATCTTGTCACTATCTTTTTATATTTATTTATTTTTTAAAAACCTATTTATATGTGATATATATTTGCTATATTTATATTTTATCTGGCTACTAATATATATATATTACATATTTACTTATATTATTTTATAGAATATTGCACAAGTAGATCAAATAGCTGCTTTTGGTAGTTGAATAAAAACACTAGGCTGTAAGTTCATGCTGCGTAGGCTCTCTGCCAGCATCCTTGGTACAACTCCAGAAGCAGACAGGACCACAAGGATGATGTGTACCTCATTCTCACCCCACACGATTTGGATCTCCTTGTCCAAGTCTCAAAACTTTGAACGTTTTTTTTTTGTTTCTTTGTTTCACGCAACTTGGGGATGACGAGAAAGTAGTTGAGACATAACAGCATTGAAAATTGAAAATGTCGTTCTTGAGTTTCTATGAATCCACGTTATGTCCAGGTGGCTGTGGGCAATAGTTCATTCTGCAATAGTGGTCCAGTTTCAGAAGAGTTTATTGCTTGAGTTCTCTGGGAGATTTTGAGGTCTGTATTTATAGTATGGGGATTTGTCACCTGTCAGCTCTTGAAATATAGTGACCTTCTGATGTAGGATTCCAACCAACCTCCAGGTCATGTCTTCCTAGGTATTCAGTAGGTGATAAAATTTTACAGCTTGGACTGGTGTATCACAAATTCACTACCATTTCCTTGCATAATATACCCTGATGACTAAAGCTTTGGCTCCTTAAGTCATTTCCAGTTTCTAGTGGCAATGACCTGGTCCCAACTTGCCATAATAATTCCCTTCATCCACCTTCCTTTTTTTCACCAGTAAATACACATGATTCAGCCATTGGTGCTTTTTTTTCATATGCTGTTGACTGAGTCCATACAAATGTTGCTTATTATTATTTTCATTATTTTAATGATTATCCAAAAGACACATTACTAGTTAGGAAGAAATACCTGACTCACAGCTAGGTGGTATAATGGACAGAGTGCTGGACTTAGAGTCAGGAAAACCTGAGTTCAAATTCTGCCTCAGACACATTTACTAGCTGTGTGACCTTGGGCAAATCTTTTAACTTTCCTCAGCCTCAGTTGCCTCATTTGTAAAATGAGAATAATAATATCCCTTACTTCTCAGGATTATTATGAAAAACAAATGAGATATTTATGAAGCACTTCTTCCTTCCTTCCTTTTTTCCTTCCTTCCTTCTTTCCTTCCTTCCTTCCTT
>NW_025385070.1:0-11278 GCF_016433145.1 Gracilinanus agilis
ATCATGTGATTTTTGTTTGTTAGACTGTTGATATGGTCAATTATGTGGATGGTTTTCCTAATGTTGAACCATCCTTGCATTCCTGGTATAAATCCCACCTGATCATGGTGGATGATCTTCTTAATTACTTGCTGGAGTCTCTTTGCTAGTATTCTATTTAAGATTTTTGCATCTATGTTCATTAGGGAGATTGGTCTGTAGTTTTCTTTCTCTGTTTTTGATCTCCCTGGCTTTGGAATCAGTATCGTATTTGTGTCTTAAAAGGAATTTGGTAGGACTCCTTCTTTGCTTATCATATCAAATAATTTGTATAGTATTGGGATTAGTTGCTCTTTGAATGTCTGATAGAATTCACTTGTGAATCCATCAGGCCCTGGCGATTTTTTCTTAGGGAGTTCTTTGATGGCTTGTTCAATTTCTTTTTCTGGTATGGGATTATTTAGGTATTCTATTTCTTCTGCTGTTAATCTAGGCAATTTATATTTTTGTAAATATTCATCCATGTCTCCTGTTACGAGTAAGATTAGATTAGCTGATTATTAGGTATTGATTATATATTGATTAGAAAGTACCTAGCAGGAAGGAGCTGGAGCTGGGAATTCCAGGTTGGAATGAAGGAGGAGGAAGTCTATGTGTGTTCTGTGTGTGGACTCCATTAGTGGTAGGCAAAAACTGTTGCCAGCCTGGGAGACCTCAGAGCAAAGGACACCTTGCATCCTGTTTTCCCTTGGGATCCTGTGTGGTGTGGCATCAAGTAAAGGACAAGATCTACAGAGCTAATAGAAGAGGTGTTGTTTGAGTTCTGGCGGACAGTGCTTCAAGCAAACCCCTTTCTACCTGGTTCCTGAGACAACTGTAGCTCCTGGCATCCAGTGATCATCAGTGGATTGCAGTGAGAAATCCCAAACCCACAAACCCTAGCTGCACTCAAGCCTGGCAGGTTCCAGGTGTGAGGCAGAAACCCAAAGACTCCAGTATAGCTCCTTGGGCCCTGTTAGTTAGATAGCTTAGATTAGTGTAGTTGAATAAGTCCTTCCCTGTCCCTTTGGGTTTTGTTATTAGGTGTTAAGATTTTAGAGTAGTCATTCCTATCCCTCCTTTTAGTTGTTTCTAATTAAAACCCAATTTCACCTTGTTACCTTGTCAGTTAATTCAAGGCCTCTGGCCAGAGTGACAGTTGGCTGTTATTTTTTCAGTTGGGAATGGTGTAGCTGTACAAGACTTCAGTGTTCAGTTTTAGTCTCTCTTACATCCCAGAGAGTGTTCCCACAAACCCCATAGTTGAATTTTAATATCCCTGGTGACCCCATTACTTATATTTTCCTACACTCCTAAATTGTTATATTTATTGCCATATAATTGGGCAAAATAGTTTTTAATGATTGCCTTAATTTCCCCTTCATTAGAGGTGAGTTCTCCCTTTTCATCTTTGATACTGTCAATTTGATTTTCTTCTTTCCTTTTTTTTATTAGATTGACCAGTACTTTGTCTATTTTATCTGTTTTTTCTAAATACCAGCTTCTAGTCTTATTTATTAGTTCAATAGCTCTTTTACTTTTGATTTCATTAAATTCTCCCTTGATTTTTATTATTTCTAATTTAGTTTTCATCTGGGAATTTTTAATTTGCTCACTTTCTAATTTTTTGAGTTGCATGCCCAATTCATTAATCTCTACCCTCCTTAATTTGTTAATACATGTACTCATGGATATAAATTTCCCCCTGTGTACTGCCTTGGCCGCATCCCACTGAGTTTGGTAGGATGTCTCATCATTGTCATTCTCTTCAATGAAATTGTTGATTGTTTCTATGATTCCTTCTTTGACTAATTGGTTTTGGAGAATCATATTATTTAATTTCCAATTAGTTTTTGATTTTCCTGTCCAGGTGCCCTTACTAATTATTATTTTTATTGCATTATGATCTGAGAAGGTTACATTTATTACTTCTGCTCTTTTGCATTTGTTTGCAATGTTTCTATGCCCTATTACATGATCAATCTTCGTGAATGTACCATGTGCAGCTGAAAAGAAGGTGTATTCCTTTTTGTCCCTATTTATTTTTCTCCACATATCAATTAAATCTAATTTTTCTAGGACTTCATTCACCTCTCTTACCTCTTTCTTATTTATTTTTTGGTTTGATTTATCTAGATTTGAAAGAGGAATATTTAGATCTCCCACTATTATGGTTTTCCTATCTATTTCCTTCTTGAGCTCTGCCTGTTTCTCCTTTATGAATTTGGATGCTATGCCACTTGGTGCATACATATTGAGCAGTGTTATTTCCTTATTGTTTATACTGCCTTTAATCAGGATGTAATGACCTTCCCTGTCTTTTTTAATCATATCTATTTTTACTTTGGCTTTGTCAGAAATCATAATAGCCACTCCTGCCTTCTTTTTCTCATTTGATGCCCAAAAGATTTTGCTCAAGCCCTTAACCTTAAACTTGTGTATGTCCACCTGCCTCATATGTGTTTCTTGTAGACAACATATGGTGGGATTTTGGTTTCTGATCCACTCTGCTATTTGCTTCCATTTTATGAGCGAGTTCATCCCATTCACATTCAGAGTTATAATTATCAGTTGTGCATTCACTGACATTTTCGTATCCTCCCTTTTTCCTACCCCTTCTTCTTAAACTATTTCCTTTTAAACCCAGTGGTTTGCTTTAAGCCGGCATCCCTTATCCCCTCCCTTGATTAACTTCTCTTTCTACCCCCTCCCTTATTATTCCCCTCTTTTTATTTTTAAAGGCCTAATGAATTCCCTCCCCCTTCTTCTCCCCTCCCTTTTTTGACCTCCCCACTTCCCTGTTCCCCTTGGTTTATCCCGTCTGACTTTGTAGGGTTAGATAGAGTTTTATATCCCAGTGGATAATATAGCTACTCTTCCCTCTCCAGGTTGATTACACTGAGAGTAAGGTTTAAATATTACCTCTTAATGCTCTCTTCCTCTCCTTCTTATAATAGTATTTGTCCCCTCCCCTTCCCATGCCCTCTTTGTGTGTAATAGAATATCTATTTTTCTTATTCACCCAAGTTACTCTTGGTGTCCCCTACTATTTACCCCCTCTTTCCCACCCCCCCATATCATCTTAGACCATTTAGTATTCTACCCTCTCCCTATGAATTATTTTTCTGATCACTATAATAGTGAATACTATAATATTGAATAGAGTTCACTACAGAGAATTATACATAGCTTTTCTCCACATAGGAATACAGATAATTAGATCTTACTGAGGCCCTTAAAAAGGCAAATTTAAAAATTATAAGTTTTCTTTCTTTCCCCTCTGTTTCTTATTTACCTTTTCATGTTTCTCTTAATTTTTGTGATTGGGTATCAAACTTTCCATTTAGTCCTGGTCTTTTCTGTGCAAATACCTGGAATTCTTCAATTTTGTTGAAAGCCCATACTTTCCCCTGGAAGTATATAGTCAATTTTGATGGGTAGTTGTTCCATGGTTGAAGGCCCAGCTCTCTTGCCTTTCTGAATATCATATTCCAAGCCTTGCTCTTTTAGCGTGGAGGCTGCCAGATCCTGTGTGATCCTGATTGGTGCTCCTTGATATCTGAATTGTCTCTTTCTGGCTTCTTGTAAGATTTTTTTTCTTTTACTTGGTAGCTCTTGAATTTGGCTATTATATTCCTGGGTGTTGTCTTTTCTGGGTCTAGTGTAATGGGTGATCTATGGATCCTTTCAATGTCTATATTGCCCTCTTGTTGTAGAACTTCAGGGCAATTTTGCTGAATAATTTCTTTTAGTATGGAGTCCAAGTTTCTATTAATTTCTGCTTTTTCAGGAAGACCAATGATTCTCAAATTGTCTCTTCTAGCCCAGTTTTTTTGGTCTGTCACGTTCTCTTTGAGATATTTCATGTTTCATTCAATTTTATCAGTCTTTTGACTTTGTTTTATTTGTTCTTGCTGTCTTGAGAGATCATTAGCTTCTAATTGCTCAATTCTAGCCTTTAGGGACTGGTTTTCAGCTATAATCTTTTGGTTTTCGGCTATGATCTTTTGGTTTTCCTTTTCAGTCTGGTCATTTCTGGTGTTCAATTTGCTTATCAGTTCAATTGATTTCTGAGCCTCACTTTCCAATTGCAAAATTCTGACTTTTAAACTGTTATTTTCTTGCCAGATCTCTTCCATCTTTCTCATCATCTCAGATTTGAACTCTTCAATAGCTTGTGACCAGTTTTCATTATTTTGGGAAGGTTTGGATATGGTTACTTGTTTGTTATCCTCTGTTGTCTGGATTTTCTCTGTGTAAAAGTTGTCCAGTGTTACAGATTTCTTCTTGATAATCTTTCTCTTCTGGGGTTTCTGATTTTGGCTTGCCATTGTTAGACCTGCACCTTCTGCACTTTATCCTCACACTCAGGGTCTGTCTGCGCTCTCTAGGGTCCCGAGGTCTCAGGTCTCATTGTTCTCGGGGTTGAGCCTCCTGGTTGTCCCTGGTCTGCCTCTCTGCCTGAGGCTCCTTCAGCATTCTCAGGGCGCTGCTTCCACAGCCATGCTTCTGTCTGCACAGGGTTCCCACTCGAGGTCCAAGCCTGCACTCGAGATCCTTATCCATGCCTAGGGCAATGCCTTCACCTGCGCCAGCACTCAGAAAAGTCCCTGTGCGTTCTTCAGCCTCTTGGGGTCCTAAGTCTTGCTGCTCTCAGGAACAAGCCCTAGAGTTACCAATGACTTAATGGATGCCCCAAACCTGTTTTAACTCTTGTGTGTTGGCCTTGGCTCTGTGGTGTGGGGGGTGGGGAGGGGCTTGTTCCTCTCGAGTTTTAGTGAGAGCTGTTTCATCCCTTTATAGCGTGGAAATGCCCCAATTCCATGTACCTTCAATGCTGTGCCCTGTTGTGGGGTCCCTTCGTTCATCTGGATTTGTTTTTATGTCCCCTTGAGGAGTCCTGTATGCTTTGGTTAGGAGAGATCGAGCAGCTGCTCCTTACTCTGCCGCCATCTTAACTGGAAGTCCAGTATACTATATTGTAAAAGTAATCTTTATTTTATTTTTTAGTGTTTTTGATGTATGAGTTTGCCTTTTTGATCTAATTTTTTATTTCTTCTGGTTTTATGTGATTTCACTTTCTGTATTTACTACTTGTAAAATTTTATTTTCTGTCCTTTAAAAAATAATATTATATATAATTTGTCATTGTCCTCCAGGAATTGATGCAGAGTGAAAGGAGCAGAACCAGGAGAACCTTATACACAGAAAGAGATACATGGTGGCACAATTGAATGTAATGGACATCTGATGAACTTGTGAGAAAGAATGCTAACCACATCCAGAGAAAGTACTGTGGAAGTAGAAATACAGAAGAAAAACAACTGCTTGACCACATGGGTCAATGGGGTCATGATTGGGAATGTAGACTCTAAGAGATCACCCTAATGCAAATATTAATAATACTGAAATAGGTCTTGATCAATGACATATTTAAAACCCAGTGGAATTACTTATTGGCTATGGGGGAGGTTGGGTGGGATGAGGGGAGGGAAAGAAAGAACATGAATCATATAACCATGGAAAAAATATTCTAAATCAATTAATTAAATATAAATTTTCAATTAAAAATACAATTTGTCAATGTAATTCATTTTTTAAAATTAGCTTTTAATTTTATTAATCATTTTTTCATTTCCCCAGTTTATTTATCCTGTTATATCCTCTTGTGCTTATATTTTGGTATTTTATCTATTGACTTCTAATTTTTAAAAATGCATATTCAATTGATTAATCTTCTGTTTTCCTGTTTTATTAGTGGTAGTTTATAAAAATATACTTTTTTTCTGAAATGACTGATTTAACTGCCTCTCAGAAATTTTGGAATCTTGCTTATCATTATCATTTTCCTTCAAAATTATTAATTTGTTTCTATTATTTATTCCCCCAATTCATTCATTACTTGGGATTTCTTTTGTATTTCTACATTTGAATCTAAGTCTTTTGTTGTGTCCCTGAGGCAAAAATTATTTTAATTGAAATGTGTTCCATATAAGACCTTTTTGCCAATTCTGATTTTTACATTTTATTATAATGTGTCAGTTTCTTATTACATGATTTAATCTTTTGTAAAAATTCCATTTGTTGCTAAGATTTATGTATATTCTTTTGAAGTCTCATTTGAAAGAACAAGAAGTTTTCTGGCCCTGCTTTCGCCAGCATTTTATTCAGTCCCATATTTTCTCTTTCATTTCTCTTTCTCTTATCACTTATCCAAAAACAAAGAGAGGAATGCTGAAGTCTACTGTAACTATTTTGTTACTTTCTATGTGTTCTTATAGCTTAGTTAATGTTTCTTTTATAAATCTCTTTGTTAAGGCATTTGAAGGATAATAATTTGTCAATGATGATGGCTATTAGTTACTTAGTATGTGCCAAGCATATTGGCAGCCCTTTCCTTGCTTCCTAGTCCTGATATTGTTTACTTGTTCTACTGAGCCTCCTTCCTTATCCTCTCCATACCTTCCAGAATCTCTCAACTACTGATCTTTCGCCCATCTCTCAGTTCTCTGGGAATATTTTCTGTTTTTCTGATCTCTGAACACTCCTCTTTTCCACAAATTTGGATCCACTCACTCCCAATTCCTCTAACCTCTAGTAACCCCCAGATTTTCCTTGGCCTTCTCTCCTAAGCTCCCCATCTGAAAGACCCATTTGAAGCCTCACAACCACTCTCTCTATTCTTACAAGTGAAGAACTCTGGTCCAAAGAGATTTTAAATAGCCTGTGTTGGGTTAGGCAGAGTAGTAGTCAGTGAGTTGATGGGGCAGTTCTTTGTTTGGGCTTTTACTCTGATGAATGAGACAAAACTCAGGACAAATAGAATGAAAAGGCTTTTATCGTAAGTATGTCAAGGTATCTGTGTTGTTGGGCTGATCACTGGAGGTTACTCAATGGCTTCAGGATGGGCTAGTCTTTATTGAAAACTTTTAAAAATGAAATAAAGACAATTCAGATAAGTCCCTATCACTAAGAGAAGTTGCATCTCAGGCCCTCCTCAAGGTGTATTTGCAAGGTAGGGGAATATACAGGCAGGGGAACAAACATCCCAGGTAGAGGTACATGATAAAGAGCAGGTAATGCAAAAAGATGCAGTCAAAGTGTAGCCTTCCCCAGCAGAGCACTGCAGAATCCAGACTCTTCCACAACTTCTGGCCTCATGGGGTCCTTCCTCATTGCCCCTTCAGTCTAGAGGCAGCATGGGAGGGAGTAAGGGATAGAGCACTAGTCTTGGAATCAGAGTCTAGATTCCGATCCCATCCCTACAAAAACTTAAACTCTGACTAGATCACCTGACCTCTCCTACCAGGCTTCAGGTTTATCCAAATAAAATGAGAGAACTGTAACAAATGATCCCCAAAGCCCCCAACAGCTCTATATAGATGGTCCACCAATCACAAATTCAGTCTCCAGTCTGGCAGGAACAGTACCACTCCACAAAGCCCTGCCACATCCACCCAGTTCCCTTCACTCCAGACACACTATCTCAACCTATCCTTCTTTCCCTGCAGGAAGCCATCAAAGCTGTGATGTTTAGCACAGCTTGTCACCAGCTCTGACAATCCAGCAAAGCAGGTTGTCAGGAGGATGGAAATTCCACACTCAGTTTCCCCTATGTGACTCTTTTTACAGTGACATTCACTTACATTGAAACTATTGCAATCAGTATCTTTATTCAGCCCCACGGAGACACAGAAAAACAGTACAGGTTCATGGCAAGAACAACCACAGTCACGGACTATTCACTATCCCAAAATAAATCCCTAAACAAACCCCCATAGTACAGAAACTTCCCCTAGAATCATCCCTGCAACACAGCAGTTAGTGAGTTAATGCAAGTTTCTAAATTCTCCAGCAAGAATGTACCTGGCCTGACTTTGTTCCCAAACTCCCACAGACCAAGGAAACAGTGAAACACAAGGAAAACAGGGGAATGACAAATTAGCACAGAATCACCCTTTCAGAACTGCATTCTTATTAACCCTGTAGCAGAAAGAACAGCAAACATACTTTTGAAAAATAGTGAAAAATGAATGAATATAATGGTAACAAAATTTGGACCAGACTCATATTATTGTATCTTATTTGATGTAATCAACTAACATAACTATCTCCTTGATTAATGATAAGTATGAATAGCATAAAGTAACAATATGCATGATTTAATTAGTTAAAATATAATCAACTATTATGCTTAGCTAGGAAATGATGTTCTTGTACCTTACGGATGCCTGAAAAGAATAAGTTCCAACTAAGCCATTCCTTAATGAATAATTCTTGACAAGCTTGCTTCTTTGTTTAACCACAGTAAGATAATTAGTAAATGCCAATCACAGGATATTTCAAAAGTTAATATGTGATTTTGAATGTATGGGAAAATCAAAACCTGTATGAGATCATAAAGAAAAAAAGGGTATAAAAATAAAAATCAGCAGATGGCAACAGAGAACAGCCTCTGAAATTCCACTTGCATTCTGGCTCATTTTCATTTCATTTTCACCACGCCATCCCACCTCCAGAGACCCCCCGAAAGAAGAGTGGGCTCTTTGGATACTGGCTCCTGAACAGGGACTTGAACCCCCTTAATCTGCTCTCATTCATTCTTCAACCAATCTAGAAATAGTCATTTAACACTTTCCACATTCAAGGAACAGAAGCTTAAAAAGAAAAAGCAAACAGAGCATATCCTCAGGGAATTACATTCAATGGACCCACAAGGCCAGCAAAGCACCTGTTATCCCATTCCACAGCCATTCTTCTCCCAATCAAAAGGAAAGGGAGATGAACCAGGCTAAAATTGGATAGTGGTCAAGACCCAGGATGCCAGTGTGGATGCTCTGGATTAACTCCATCATCTAGGGGGCTCACATGTAAGCAGTTCTGCTTAATTGGTAGGGATGGAAATCAGAGGCCAGGCAGGTGAGAAAGTGAGGAAGTGGATTCACATGGTGGGAATGGGTCCATTCTTCAGGGATAAAATAATAGAAGTGGATCATGAGATCAGTTTCAGAAGGATCCCAAATGCCAAAGCCTTACCCCAGACCTCTCAGCAGTAGCTGGAATTGGAATGATGATACTACAGCAGAAGGGGAGAGAGAGACAAGGAGAGAGAAAGAAAGAGACAGAGAAAAAGCACCCTGCTTCTCTTCTCCCAAAGGTGCTGATGCATGGTAGATCTTATAATGTCATCTTAATATAAAATGCAATTTTAAGAAGTTCAATCTAGTCCAAATATAAACTCTTCTGACATTTTTCTCAACAACATAGTTGATATCTACTAGGAACAGTGGATACATATAGAAACCAGACAGAGAAATCTAATGATCTAGTGATCTCTTGGTGGCCTAATAGGTTAAAGGGGGAACACTACTCATCAATTTTGGGGCTCAAATTGAAAGGCAGACTCCTTATACATTGTCTACTTGGTAGTCCTTAAGGTAAAGTGGAGAATGCTTCCAGGTGAGTGCAGGAAACTAATCCAAAAGGTTCCCTGACTTTTGACACACAACAGGACCCACATGAGAGGGTCCTTTAGGTTAGTTCTGCTATAGAGTATATCTATTTTATTTATCAGTAGTCCTTGATTTATGAATCAGAGGTTGATGATAGAAAATTTTGATATTATTTCTTCATCTTTCAGGAATTTTTGTTGTTTTAACAAATGTATGACAAACATCTTGAGAGTGATTCCTTTTAGTGATTACCTTCCTCTTTTGATTCATCTGCTTTTGAGAAGATAAAAAACAATAAAATACATTGAAATTTTATATTCTTCATATCATTCAGTTTATGAAATGATTGCAAATCTATGCCATCCCATAGAATGTATTTAATATGAAATCTGACTAAATTTTTTCCAATTATTCTCTGTAAAAAATTACTTATATAATATATCTCTAGATAATAAGTGCTTATTTACTTCCTCCTTTACAGACCTGAATTGGAGATGCCTTTTATAATCACTTAGATTATTCTTGCAATTGTTAAAAAATTAGGTATTTTTTATTGCT
The DNA here is from genome assembly GCF_016433145.1 of Gracilinanus agilis. NCBI lineage: Eukaryota > Metazoa > Chordata > Mammalia > Didelphimorphia > Didelphidae > Gracilinanus > Gracilinanus agilis. The sequence continues at coordinate 10,029 of NW_025385070.1, forward strand.
GTTAAATCTTTTCAATCATGTCTGACCTTTTGTGACCTCATTTGGGGTTTTCTAGGAAGAGATACTTGAGTGGTATTTTTGCTCTTTATTTCTTCAGTTCATTTTACAGATGAATAAACTGAGACAAACAGGTTTAATAACTTGCCTAAAGTCCCAAGCTAATGAGTGTCTACTATCAACTTTTAACTCTGGACTTCCTTATTCAAGACCTGGAGCTCTAACCATTGAACTTCTTAGCTAGGGAAAATTAGTTATTTTTAGTTTCTTGTTTATCTTTTTGGAGCTATAGATATGATCTTTGATTTTTCAGTAAAACATATATTATCATATCTTTATCTCTCTCTCACTCACTAACTAACTGCTTGTCTGATCGTTTATCCACCCATCCATTTCGTATCTGGTGTCTTGATTAAAAAAGGAAATATAAAACAACTGGGGTTATTAGGCAAATGAATTATGTGATGCAAAATCTATTCCCTGAAAAGAAATCTTTTTTCTTCCTTTCAGGTATCCTAGAGAATGTAGAGTGGATAAAATGAAAAAATTTAAAGGCATTGTCCAAGTAACTGAGGGACAAGTTGAGAAAGAGTAACACAAATATTATGGTTGAAGAAGTGAAAAAGGAAGGTCATTTATGCAGAAATCATTGTGGAATTCATACAACTGAAAGATAAATAAAATGAAAAAAGGGAGAAATCAGTATGAAAGATAATATTATAAGGTTCATGAAGTTGGAGATAGAATGATAATGGTGCCTCAGGAGATTTTGGAACAGTCAAGAAGCTCTTGTTTAGCAGAGGGTGCAGTTCACATGGATTTCACTGGGACATTTTGAAACAAGATGAATTTGTATTGATATTTTAAAATCCCTTGTTTTTAGTGGGTGCCCTACAGAAATTTTAAGAATATCCCTGAATTTAGGAATTGGTATTATTTTTTAGAGTTTTCTTGGTGTTCTTCTGTGGCTGCACAAGAATGACATAGCATTTGGGGATGAAGATGCAGCCTAGTAATCCAGCACTGGAACTCAAGATAGAGAAGACCTCCACAACCACCATCATCTTCCCCTTGGTGCTCTGGTATGTAGGCAGGAAGGAGACCCAGACACTGCAGAACACAAGCATGCTGAAGGTGATGAACTTGGCTTCATTGAAGGTGTCAGGGAGATTTCTGGCCAAAAAAGCCACAGTGAAGCTCCCCAAAGCCAAGAATGCCATGTAGCCCAGGACAGAGTAGAAGGCAATGAGAGA
>NW_025385071.1:0-3027 GCF_016433145.1 Gracilinanus agilis
AAATGTTGGATTTAAGATAAAGTAAAACATGCAAAATCAAATGAGAGATTTTGAGTAGGTGATCTCTAACTCACTTCTAGACATAAATATATGATTTAATTAATGATGGGCTCTGAAGGAAGAAGTTTCTCATTTCTTTTTTTTTTCTTCTCTATCTTCCCCAAAGGAAACAACTATTTATGGAACACATGGATGGGGAAACTAAGGCTCAGAGATCTCGGTAAGGTAACAAACTGAATAAGTGAGAGACCAGTCTTTAATACATGTTTTCTGAATCCAGGTACAAACAGTCCTTCCACCACAACACAATGCCCCCTAAAATCTATAACATGCCAACTACATGCCAATGAATGATCTGTGTATGCATTAATTCAGGAAGTCATTTGGTAAAATTAACATTTAGAAGCAGGCACCGCTGGTTATTTCACACATTATTAACTTATATTACAATTCAAATAAGCTTACAGCTGGCAAAAAAAGTCTCTTCTGTAAAGTGATCTCAAACATAATAGGCTTAATCAGAGATAAATTAAATTAGGCAGCCATGCATACTACAGCATATTAGCACTGAGTAGTTATTAAATACATTTTCTCTTATCAGTTGTGTGAACAATATTATAGGCAAACAAACTGTTCAAGAGAGTAGTAAATAAAGTTTATGTTTGGGATGCTACATGCCTGACATTTCCATTTCTTCTCCAAACATTACATGATCTTTTCTGCTAATACTAGCACCAGGTTAAGCCACGATAAATGCGTCAACTTCACTCCCAGGCAATTAGCCAAAAGAACAGCAGACAAAACTAATGAATACCTTCACCAGCAGATGTTCAGTGTGGTTTTGGGTTTTTCCAATGGGAACTATTCCCTGGCAGTTTTCAGGAGAATGCATTAATGAGTCACGGATGTTGCAAAGTTGACTAAAATGTAAGTAGATAAGTGACTTTGCTCATTAGATTAAAAACTAAAGCAACTACCCTTTGCTTGCAGAAGGTCTAAGTTGTTTCAGGTGACTTAAATGAGAAAGTTATCAAGGTATGTTTGTCATGATAGTAATAAAAAATTTATTTTCTGTTAAAATACTAGTCTCATAGGTTCACAGATTTAGAGTAGCAAGCACCTTTTAAAAAGTTATGTGGTTCAATCTCCCTCAATTCAAATTAAGAAGTATTCATTATGTCTTTTTTTAAAAGTTGAATAAACTGGGACCCAAGAGGTTAAGTGCATTACCCACTTTTGTACCAGGCAATAAATAGCAGGGTGAGCATTCAGACCCAGATACTCTGATTTCAAATCCAATACATTTTTTCATCCTATAATATATCCCCAAACTTAGAGCTGGAAGGAGCCTGAAGGGACACTTGGTCCAAGGCCTTCCATTTATAGATGAAGAAATTGAATCAGAGATTAGATAAGAAGCTGAGGTGAGAAATGTACACTGAAACAGAGGAGAGATTAAGTAATTTGCCTAAAGTCAAAGGAATGGTATCCAATAATGGTGAGGTTTGAAGTTAAGTCCTTTGATTTAAAATCCTGTTTACCTGGCTTTTCTGATATCACTATGTGGTATGAAGTGATCCTGGATTCTTTGTCAAGGGAAAGCACCATGATACAAAGATGGCAATGTTTCCAGGGTGGTCCCCTGGGCATTTTAGGGAGCCTGTGAATTGAGCAGCAGTCTGGCTCATCACCAAAAACAGTGGTGAATGTTTATGGCTACAGGAATGCACTAAGAGGGAAGAGGGAAGGGTTGAAACTTGTCTCATTGGAAGGAGGGTCCACATCCACAAAAGCACAGATCTTTGAAGGACTAAAATAGGACAGCCATCCAAGCCTATAAATTTGTTTGCGCTTGGCAAATAGCCTTTTGTAAAAGAAAATAAGACAGAATGATTATAGCCCTTTAAAAAAAAACAAACAAAGAATTGTGTTACCTTTCTGATAGACTTTCACCTCCTTAGCTTGTTCTTCAATTAATTTCTCTGATCTATTAACACCTGTACTCAGAAAATATATGAGTTTCAAAGAGCCGCCCCCAAGTTGTAGGAAAGAGTTTGACATTCCCCTACTCTGCAGAATTAAAGCTCAATTTAAGGTGACAAGAACATTAAACTGCCCACTGAGCAAAATGTGAAACTAATCAGTGTCTATGCAGAGCTGCAGGTACAATAATTGGCAAATTAACGTGCCTGTGAACAGTTAGGCCACCTGCATCTAAAAAGTTGCACCTTGGAATAACTAATGAAGACAAATGTCTGCTCCCATTTCTATTGACAACTACCTTAGACGTGTGCTGACTGAAAGAATAATATGATGGTACCTGTTCCCCCCCCCAAAGTGCTTATAATTCTGGGGATTTTTTTATTCAAAGAAAAAAATTATTATGTGTTTTTTTTTTTAAATCTCAATTCTCTTTAAGTCCTTACTGGCTAAAACAAAGGAAGTACTGGTTTTTTTTTTTTTAATGATTTCTAAAAATGTAATGGCTGCCTTAGGGTTAGCTAGTCAACTGAAACTAATCTGCTAATTAACTTGGGAAAGTAGCCAATCGATGACAAACAGGATAAAAGTGATTTTACAGAACACCTGATAAGAAATCTGGGTGACTCCAGTAACCTGGCTGATATATGCAGAATAAGAACATTAGTCATTATCATCATGATGACACAAATGGGGAAATAATGACGAAAAACACTTGGAAATATACAAAGGGCTATGGCCTACAAGGGGCTGACCAGGATATCTCCCTCATCAACTTCACAAGTTTACAGGATGGTGAATTTTTCTTGGATCTTTTATTATAGGTCTCTTTGATGTATGGCCATGTAAATTTTTAGAGCCATTAAGGACAACTGAGGATGGTTGACTCAGATTGTTGTTGCTGATGATAATAATAATTAGCATTTACATAGTGCTTTAAGGATTGCAAAATGCTTCATGCATTTCATTTCATTTGAGCCTCCTCAAAGCCCAGTATTTAATCTCTCTCTCTCTCTCTCTCTCTCTCTCTCTCTCTCTCTCTCTCTC
>NW_025385072.1:0-7825 GCF_016433145.1 Gracilinanus agilis
TATATATATATATATATATATATATATATATAATTTTCTTGATAGCTAATGCTCTCCATTCTGCTAAAATGAGTCCTTTTCTCAGTGTTCAGCTTCTGAACCTCTCTGCAGCTTTTGAAACTATTGATTAACCTCTTCTCCTGGATATTCTCCTCCCATGGCTTCTACAACAGACAATGATATTTTTGGTTCCTTTCCTACTTCTATAACTCTCCTTTTCCATCTCTTTTGCTGAAACAATCATGATCCTCCTTCCCAATATATATGGGTAGTCCCCAATGTTCTGTACTTAGCCTTTCCTCTTCATTCTGTCTTTTGGCTTGCTTCCAGCTCCCATGGGTCTAATTGTCATATCTATGCACAAATTTTTTGAAATTTATATCCAACTCTAATCTCTTTCCTGAACTCCAATTTGGTATTACCTACTGTCTGTTATCTATCTCTATCTGAATTTCTGCAGGCATCTCAAATACAACATGTTACAATGGAATTCATTATATTTTTTTCTCCAAAATCCATCACTGCTCCAAACTTCCTCATTTCTGTTGATGGCACCACTATTCATTCAGTCACCAAGAATCCCAAGCCAATAGTCATCCTTGGCTGTTTCCTTTCCCTCAAACCTTCCATGTACTCAACACGGTGCCAAGTCTAAATGATCTTATCTGTTTCTTACATGCATTTGTTTCTCTTCATGTACAGTCTCTATCATAATTCAAGTCCTTATCATCTATATCCCTGTCTTTGGTCTCATCTCCTCCCTCTGCAATCCAAGCTCTACAAGGATGCTGTCAAGTCATAAGGGGTCCTGACAAATATTCAGGGATCCCAAAGAGTCTCAAGGAGTGAGAAGAATGAAATGTGGGGAGAAGGATGAAACACATCAGGAGGGCCAATGAAGCTGGTAGTATTTTATAGACAATGTGACATAGGCTAAGGGATTAGGTAAGCTTTTTACATGGACAATAGTTAGTGATGATTTAAAATTTTAGTACAATGACTTTATTTACCTCACCAAAACTTAGACAGAGTTTTGCATAGGATAATTATTCAATATGTCAATGTGTAACCATCTAACTAAGTTTCTCAGGGAAATGTTTGGCTTCAGTGGGTAGAACAAGAACAACCAGGGATAGCCAAGTACAGGAGGGGTTTGGGGGGGCCTCATGTGATGCCTAGGCTGTGTGACTGATTTTGGCTGGACCATGGCTTTGATTTTACTGGGGCCTATTCTCACTATTGAAGGCTACAAGATGCTAAAATCGTATTCCTAAAACACAGATATAATAATGTGATACTTCTCCCTCAAAATATCTCCCCTGACTCCCTACCGATTTGAGATACAAACTTCTCAGTTTGGCATTTAAGCTCCTCCGCAATCTGACTCCCATTTAACCTTGCTATCAACAAGATCTCAGTTCATTATGGCCTCAGACACTTACTGTATGACCCTAAACAAATCTTAGCCTCAATTTCCTCAAATATAAAATGAGGTTTCTGTGAGGAAAAATGTGATATTTCTGAAGTGCTTAGCATAGTGCCTAGTACATAGTAAGAAATTAATAATTATAATAAATATGATAATATAAAATATATTAATATTCTGATATAATAAGTTCTTCCTCCCCGCTTTCTTCCTCTTCTATAAATCTTATTTCTTATTCCTCTCCATGTAGTCTCAAGTTGTCTAAAATAACATTCCTTCCTTTATGCATTTCCACAAATGGTCTCCCATGCTTGGACTGCACTTCCTCTTCACTTCTACATAGAATCCTTAGCTTTCTTAAAAGCACAGTTCAGGGGACATCTCTTATATAAGAGTGTTCCTGACCCCACCAGTTATTAGCACTTTTTCCCTTTGATATGGCGTTCAATTCATTTGAATAACTTTATATTAATTTGCTTTCTTATTAGTTTCAACCTCCTTCCTCACCTAAGTAAATTATAAACTTCAGGACAGAAACATATTTTTTTTTACCTTTGTATCCTCAATATGTACCTTATACATATTAGGCATTTACTAAATTTTGTTGAAATGAAGCATACTGCTTCCATTTTGAAGTGCTTACAAGCCATCCAATTAAAATATGTTCAAGAATTTTACTAGGAATTGCCAGTAAGCTCACTTATCTAGATACTTCCATGACCCTCACCTTTCTGTAGCCCTGTGGCCCATATATACCTTCCTGGAATCTTATGCATCTGTTAGTGTTTTCAGTAATCTGCATTGTACTCCATCCAGGCATGATTACCTGAACACATCAAAGTTTGAAATCTGTGTGCTTCACTTTGGAAAAATAAAGAAGAACTACATGAAGGTGATGATGTAGTAATAAAAAGTTCTTGATTTACTAATAGCCCTGCCACTAACTACCTTGCGTGGCCCTGGTCATGCCAGAATCTCTAGCTTCCAGGTCATCATTTATAAAATGTTGGGGTTGGTCTAGATGATCTGTAAAGTCTATTCCAGCTCAAAAAAGTCCATTAATCTATACCTCCTAAATATTTTAAATAAATAAACATGACAGAAAACTATAGGTCTATAAGCCAAGACTCTGGTTGGATTTTGGGCTGAAATCTAAACATTTGAAGTAAACCCTAGAGCTCCTCAGACATCAGAAATTAACAGTATAATAATAATCATTTCTGAAAATTGAGACATTTGGGCTCAACTGCCATCTCATATCTACCCTTAGAAGCAGTTGACAACTTTGCATGCCCTGTGTATGACTGTCATTGCTATGAGATTTATAACAATTTATCTTTATTAAATATGTCTTCTAACTAGTAAAGAAATCCTTCATGGAATATATCTAAGCTTGAGGCAAGTCGTTAAGCTATCACTTCTCAAGGGTCAATTGAATCAGCAGGGGGAAGGGCTCTCAGAGCTCTCAGCCCTCAGACCATCACATCATACCCCAAGTCTACCTATAATTAATTAGGGAAAATGAGCAAACAACAAAAAAAGCACCTAACTCTAAAGAATTTTTATGGAGACAAAGAGCAAGATATAGACACAGAAGGGGACGGTGAAAGCAAAGGAAACACATACAGAGTCCAAAAGAAAAATATGGATTGGATACAGATTCTGGAAGATCTCAAAAAGGACTTCAAAAACCAATTAAGAGAGGCAGAGGAAAAGTGGGAAAGAGAAAGTAAAGTGAGGCAAGGAGAAATTTAAGTGATGCAAGAAGAAATGGGCCAATTGAAAAAGGAGAACCAAAAACTGAAAGAGAAAAATCAGGTCTTAAAAATTAGAATTGACCATCTAGAAACTAATAATTTCAGGAGAAATCAAGAAAAAATAAGGCAGAATCAAAGAAATGAAAAAACAGAGTAAAACATGAAATATCTTATTGAAAAAAATAACCGACCTAGAAAATAGATCTAGGAGAGATAATTTGAGAATTATTGGACTACATTAAAGCCATGATCAAGAAAAAATCTTGGATATCCCACTACAAGAAATTATCAAAGAAAACTGCCCAGAGATCCTTGAACAGGAAAATAAAATTGAAATTGAAAGAATTCACAGATCAGCTCCAAAAAGAAATCCTCAAGTGACAACTTTCAGGAATATAATAACTAAATCTAATAACCACCAAGTCAAGGAAAAAACGTTTTAAGCAGCCAGAAAGAAACCATTCAAATACCATGAAGTTACAATCAGGATCACACAGGACCTAGTGAGTTCCACATTAAAGGATCAAAAGGCATTGAATATGATATTCAGGAAGGCAAAAGATTTGGGTTTATAACCCAGAGTCATCTATTCAACAAAACTGATTATATTCTTTCAAGCTAAAAAATGGACATTCAATGAGAGAGAAGATTTCCAAGCCTTCCTGAGGAATAAGCCAAACCTAAACAAAAAATTTGAAGCCCAAACATGAGACACAGAAGAAGCCCAAAAAGGTAAATAAGAAAGAGAAAATTTAAGGGACTCATCAAGGTCAAAATGTTTATGTGTCTACATGGAAAGAAGATAACTGTAATTCACAAAAATTACTCTTAGTAGTGAAGAGGATTGAAGGAATTTACTCAGAAAGAGAGTGGAGTGATATCATGTATATGGTAATATAAGATGATATGATATTTATGTAAATGTGATGATTTGAAATGATATATATGTATATGAATGATATGTAAAAAAAATCAATGGGTAAAAGAGGGTTGCACTGAGAGAAAAGGGAAGGGAGATATAGAATGGGGTAATTTATATAACATTAAAAAGGCATAAAAAATCATTATGAAGAGGGGAGGATAAAGGTGGCGACAGGCAATGCTTAAAGTTTACTTTCATTATAACTTGCTCAGAGAGGGGAAAACAAGTATACTCAGTAGGATATAGAATTCTATCTTATCCTACAGAGAAGGAGAAGGGGAATAAGACAAGGAAAGGGAGAAGAAATTGAAGGGAGGGGAAAATGAGGTGGGGGTAACAAAAAGCAAAATACTGATGAGGAGGAACAGAGTGAAAGGGAATGGAGCAGGATCAATCTAAGGGGCATTTTCCTTTAGATAAAGGGTAATTAGCAAAGTGGATTAAAAACCAGAATCCTACTATATATATATTGTTGTTTTCACATGAAGAAATCAAAACTATCAATAAGCACATGAAAAAGTATTCTAAATCCCTCCTGATTAGAGAAATGCAAATTAAAACAATGAAGAAGTACCATCTTACATCTAGCAGACTGGCCAGTATGGCTGCAAAGGAAAGTGATAAATTTTGGAGGGATGTGACAAAATTGGGACACTAATACACTGCTGATGGAGTTGTGAATTAATCCAACCATTCTGGAGGGCAATTTGGAATTATGCACAATTTACAATATGCACAATGCACAATATGACCCAGCCATATCGATGCTGGGTTTGTACCCAAAGAGATCATAGGGAAAAAAGACTTGTACAAAAATATTTATAGCTGTGCTCTTTGTAGTAGCAAAAAATTGGAAAAGGAGGGTATGCCCTTCAATTGGGGAATGGCTGAACAAATTGTGGTATCTGTTGGTGATGGAATACTATTGTGCTCAAAGGAATGATTTACTGGAGGAATTCCATGTGAGCTGGAACAACCTTCAGGAAGTGATGCAGAGTGAAAGGAGCAGAACCAGGAGAATGTTGTACACAGAGATGGATACACTGTAGCATAATCAAATGTAATGGACTTCTGTACCAGCAGCAATGCAATGACCCAGGACAATTCTGAGGGACTTATGAGAAAGAAAGCTACCCACATTCAGAGAAAGAACTGTGGGAGCAGAAATGCAGAAGAAAAACGTAAGATTGATCACATGGTTCAATGGGACTATAACTGGGGTTTTGGCATTAAAAGATCACTCTACTGCAAATATGAATAACACATTAATAGTTTTGAAAAATGATATATGTATAACCCAGTGGAATTGCTTGTCAGCTCCGCAAGGGAGGAGGGAAGAGAGGTGGGAAATATCATGAATCATGTAACCATGGAAAATATTCTAATTAAATAAATTAAAAAGTGAACATGGGATTCCATTGTATCAGGAACATGTGTCCCCTCTCAGTGATACAGCTTAAAGCATGACCTCTCTGGGAGAAAGAAGTAACTCCAGATAGCTTCACTATGATCCCTAGATACTAAGCCTTCTTTGATACTGTAGCAGGTGTAATGCAAGGATGCAACAGAGGCTTTTGCTCTTGCAAGAGTCAACTGTAAACAGCCCTGGCAGTTAAGTCTTAGAATCTTTACAGAAAGTCAGTTGGAGTCTGAGGCTTGAAGAGAGCTGATGTTCCAATTGAGGCTCTGCTTTGGCTTTTGGCTTGGGCTTGGCCTGTGTTTTTGTCTCTGGGCAATTTGAACCTAGCTGATTTCTCTGGACCTCTCCCTGATCTTCTCCATATTACATCCCTGTTCATTTTCCTGAATTTCCCTTTGGGCTCTGGGAGGAAGGGTGGTTTTGGTGATTAGACATTTGTGGGTTTAGTTTTCTATAGGCAAGTAGGACATCTTTAAATCAAGCTATCCCTTATTTTTATTGATCTAGTAAATACTTTACTTTAAGGCAACCAAATCTTCCTGACTGGGAGAGCAGGCTCTCTCTCAGTCTAACCCTCCTCTGACCCTTCCCCCACCCTTAGCTTTCTCCCTAGTGGCTATTACAAAACCCTAAACCCCTCTCTCCTTCTGATTAATCCTGATATTAATAAATCTCCTTTGTTACCTACTCAAACCCTCTGTTGAATCATTGTGTCAAAGATTGAGGCAAGGGCTGAAGGGGGAAGGAGTTATTTTCTTTCATTTCTTGAGGGTACTGTGGGCATCCATCTTGGCAGGAAGTCTTATCGGAGACTTCCTCCTGCAATCAGTTTCACTGACAGGGAGGAGCCCTTCGACTCCTCCCTCAAGGGACCTTAGAAACTAACAAGAGAAGCCCTCAATGAGGATTTAAACATTTCTGACTGGCCCAACTCCTTTGTATTTATAAAGATACCTTTCCTTGCCTTGCAGGGTTCAGCCTATCTCCCCCAGTATACTCTGTCTCTAGCCTCAGTGTCAAGCCTGTTTTAAGCTGCCTCTCCTAAATACCCCACCTATTCCCTCACCATCCAATATACCACCTCATTCATTCCTTCCCTACATTCAGCCATCCTCTTCATTCCTCCTCCTAATACCTACCTCACCTTTATTCCTCCTTTTAACCAAAATATTGAGATTTACCTTCATTTCTCTATAATACAGGTCAGGAAAAAGGAGCCTGAATTGACACATCAGAATACCACCAGGATAAATAAGAAACTGAAGTCAGGCTGTTCCATTAAAAAAAGATAAATAGCATCATAGCTATTTTCACTAGCCTCTCTCAAACCATCTTATCCTAGGCAACAGACTTTTAAAGCAACTTTAAGGCACATTAGATCTTGGGGGAAAAGATCATAAATCATGTTTCCCTGCCTCTCTTCCAATCCTATCTCTCACTCACTTCTTTTAGGGGGATCCCTACCTATGTGGTTTATAAGAAAATGGCAATGGCTGGGTTGCCACTGTGGAGGGCCATTAAAAAGGTTCCCCTTCCCCACATACTAGAACTTGTGAAACCTAAGACCCCTGAGATCCAACTTAAAAGCAACAGCATTTGAGTTCCTTGAAGGCTTGTATTATTTTTAACTTTTGTATTTGTTGGTTAAGGGCAAGATGAAGTACTTCCTCATATGTGCTGTCATTTGGTACAAATTTTACTGGCATACTCTTCTATTTGACAGCTGACTGATGATGCCCAATGCCCAAATACACCATTTCAAGGGATTATCCCATTTCAATGACCTAGTAAGTTGCAAAAAGGAAGTGGTCTTGAGGGAAGAAAGTATTTTAGACTAGTATTTCCCAATGTTTTTAAGTCCATAATACATCAAGCAAGTCATTTATGCCATGTGAGTTGTCCCCTCTTTTTTTATCTATATTCTTTTCCTTCAAACATTTACCAGTATTAAAGGTGAGGACTGATTGAATCAGTCAAGCAACCCATTCCATTGCCAGTGTAAAAGGGAGTTTATGAAGCAGCCCTGGAGCTGTGTTACATTAGTTAACACAGTAAAGTGGCCCAATATAGAGGCTGAGAAGCAGTCTCAGTTATTCCATCATTCTATATCCTGAGGAAAAGAGGAATTAAAAGAGGGAAATCCATGAACCTTTGGAAAGGACATACAGATAGAAACTATATGTTCCCTGAATCCTGAGAATAGTTATTAGTTTAGGGAAAAAAAACACCCAAACACATATAGCTTCTCTCTCTCTCTCTCTCTCTCTCTCTCTCTCTCTCTATATATATATATATATATA
>NW_025385073.1:0-7484 GCF_016433145.1 Gracilinanus agilis
GAGAGAGAGAGAGAGAGAAGGAAACCCCCCAAAATATGCCTGTGAGTATATAGGCTTAAGGGACAATTCTTGAATAAGTTTCTTGAGTGTTGGGACTGTGTTTTATTTTTATTTTTTTATTTTTTTAACATTTGGATCCTTAGAACTTAGCATAATGCTTTGCATACAATTGATTAAGTAACAAAATATTTGTAGAATTGATTTTAATTGAGTTGATATTTGAAGAAAACTATAGTAGGCAGGTGAGAGATCATTAGTTTAGCTGCCATGTAACACACAGATTCTGATATTTTCAGGGTGTTTTTTTGTTTTGAGTTTTGGAGAGTGACCACATTATTTTAAACTTTTTTTCTTTTTTTAAGATGGTACATAAAAACCACTTTGATTCTTGGCTTCTCCTGGAGGCTTCTGGGTTTCATGGTTAGGGTTTCTGTGGTTGAAAACACATTGAAGGTTCAGTGGTTGCTGTGATATTACTGAGAATATATCCTTGATCTTTCTATCCTTGAAACAATGAGACCAAAAGAGAAACAAGGAAGATGAGTTTCAGTCTGAAAATGTGCTGAATGCCCTCTTTGAGAATCTAGACTATTCAGCACATAATTTGTTGTTGGTTGGCCTACAAAGACCAATTCAATTAATGTTAAGCTACACAGATGTAAGGGAGTCTTCACAATATTTATCCTCACAGTTCTGTGTCCTCCATTTCTAATCTCCATTACCCACAATATCCCCTTTTCAAAGAAAAAGGACTAAAAGATATGACAGCTGCAAATTTAGCCAGTTAATGAACATCTCTATATCCAGGGACTTGTCCATTTGTATTTCAGTATCTAATGCCATCCTTGTTTCTTCACATTTCCTGACTTTAATCATAATTGAATTTGTCAGGTCAATTTGTTTACATTTTCTCTGAAGTTACTTACAATTCTGTTGCTTAAATTGTTTCCCCTTGTTTTTTAAACTCATAAATATCTTAGCTTGTGTAGGATCTGGGAGATTTAGGTTTAAAAAAAAATAACATAATGGTGAATTACAGTAGTGTACCTTCAAGCTGTATTCTCCCAGTATGTGTGCTTTGAATTACTGACAGAAATTTACTTATCACACACCTATAATCCATTGAATACAAAGAAAAAGCCTTGGCCAGTGGAATGCCTAATTCTTTTTTCTTTGTTTCTATTCTAAAATTTTTTATATGTTTATTTACTTTAACATTCATTTAAAACCTTTTTTTTTTTTTTAGTTCAAAATTCTCCCTTCTGTCCTTCCTCCACCTATTGAGAAGGCAAGCAATATTATATCAATTACTTATATGAAACCATACAAAACATTTTAATATTAGCAATGTTGAAAAAAAAAAGAAAGCAAGAAAAATGTAAAAAGTTAAAAAAATATACTTCAAATTGCATCTAGTTCATCAGTTTTCTCTCTGTAGATAGATAGCATTGTTTATCATGAGTCTTTTGAAACTGTCTTGAATTGTTTTCTTGATCAAAATAGCCAACCAAGTCTTTCCCAGTTGATCATTGTTATAATATTGCTCTTATTATATACAGTGGTCTCCTGGTTCTGCTAACTTCACTTTGCATCAGTCTTCCCAGGCTTTTCTGAAACTATCCCACTTATCATTTCTTATAGCACAACATTATTTCATAACGGTCATATACCATACAACTTGTTCAGTCATTTTGCAGTTGGTAGACATCATCTAAATTTTTAGTTCCACCACGAAAAGACCTGTTCTAAAATTTTTTGTACATATAAGTCCTTTTTCGTTTCCTTTGATCTCTTTGGGATGCAGACAGAATAGCGATATTATTAGGTCAAAGGATATGCACAGATTTATAGCCCTTTGGTCACAGCTCCAAATTTTTCTTCAAAATGATTGAACTCCACCAAGAGTGTTATCTATTTTGTTCACATCTCCTCCATCATTTAATATTTCTCTTTTCTTTCATATTAATCAAACTAGTAGTTTTGAAGTGATATCTCAGAGTTACTTAAATGTTAATTTCTCTAATCAGTCGTGATTTGGAGCATTTTTTACCATGTGAGAATTGATAGCTTTTATTTCTTTTTCTGAAAACTGCCTGTTTATATCTTTTACCATTTATCACCTATGGAATGATTCTTTTTTTTTTCCCCAATTTAGTTTAGTTCCCTATGTATTTGAGAAATGAGGCCTTTATCTGAGAAATTTAATGTCAATTTGTTTCCTCCAGTTTCCTTTTTATTTTGTATAACAATAATTATTCCTTTTATCTCTGTAAGCAATGGGAAGTAAATTTTATTCTCTTCTGTCTCATATTTGGCCATAAAAATCTTCCCTTAGCTATAGTCCTAACAAGTAAAGTAGATCGTTGTTTTAACCAATTTTAGAGACCAAGTGCTCAAAGTGCACCCTCATGCCACACGTGATCCACTCTCTTACCCCAGACAGGAGAGGGAGGAAACATTCCCATAGGGCTGCTGGGCAGCAGAGTGGGTGATGTGAAAAATGTCCTCAGGCACTGTGGAGAGGAGGAAGGGAACAGGCCTTTCCAGCATGCATGCCCTAGGTTCTCTGGCTATAGGGTATCCTTGATATCTATCATATCACCTGCAAAGATTTATGGTTTTGTTTCCTCATTGCCTACTTTTATTCCTTCAATTTCTTTGTCTTGTCTTATTGCTATAACTAGCATTTCTAAAACAATATTGAATAGTAATAATGGATATCCTTGCTTCATTCCTGATCTTTTGGGAATTAATTTCCATTACAGTAATGATTGATCTTGGTTTTAGTTAGTTTTTCATTTTGGGGGGGGGGGGCAACTACTTGATCCAGTGCATAGAGGACTAGACTTGAAGTCAGAAGTTTCAGACTTTTGAAGTCAAATTCAGTCTTAGACACTTAACTAGCTATATGTGGCTGGGCAAGACATTTAACCCCTCCTTGCCTCAGTTCCTCACCTATAAAATGGGAACATACTGGAGAAAGAAATAGCAAACCACTCTAGTATCTTTGCCAAGGAAGTCAGATTCAACTGAATAACTAACTGGCTAAATGTCAACTTATCAGTTTTAAAAAGGCTCCATTGATTTGTGTGTTTTCTAGTGTTTTGAATAGGAATGGGTTTTACATTTTGTCAAAAACTTTTATTGTATCTGTTGGTATAATATAATTTTTTGTTGTTTTATTTATATGGTCAATAATGCTTGTAGTTTTCCTAATATTGGACCAGCTCTGCATTCCTGGTATGAATCCCACTTGGTCATAGTATATGATCTTAGTGATAGATTGCTTTATTTCTCATTTTTTTATTTAAAAATCTTAATCAGTACTCATTGGGGAAATTGGCAAGTAGTTTTATTTCTCTGTTTTAGTTTTCTCTGGTTTCTGTAAGAATTTTGTAGGACTCTTTCTTTACTTATTTTTTCAGATAGTTTATATAGTTTTGAGAATAAGTATTTCTTAGATGTTTGGTGTAGTTCACGTGTCAATCCATCTGATCCTGGATATTTTTTTTTATTAGGGAGCTCATTGATGACTTGTTCAATTTATTTTTTGTGTTAGGGTTATTTATGTGTTCTATTCCTCTTCTATTTAACTGGGAGGTTTGTATATTTTTAAATATTCACCCGTTTCCCTTAGATTGACAGTTTTACTGGCATATAATTAGACAAAATAACCTCTAATAGTTATTTTGATTTCATCTTTATTGGAGATGTATTAACTCTTTCAATTTTTGATTCTAGCTTTCTTCTTTTTTATAGTCAAATTTGACAATGATTTATTTCATTTTATTTTTCCCAAAAACATGTATTAGCTTTACTAGTTCAATGATTTCTTAACTTTGAATTTTTTTATTAGGGAGTTTATTGATGAAAATTGTATCAATTTATTTTTTATTCATTTCTCTTTTAATTTTTCAGGATTTCTATTTAGGGGATTTTAAATATATTCTTTTCATAGATTTTTTTTGTCGTATACTCTTTTTTTTTTTTTAACTCTTGTACTTCGGTGTATTGTCTCATAGGTGAAAGATTGGTAAGGGTGGGCAATGGGGGTCAAGTGACTTGCCCAGGGTCACACAGCTGGGAAGTGGCTGAGGCCGGGTTTGAACCTAGGACCTCCTGTCTCTAGGCCTGACTCTCACTCCACTGAGCTACCCAGCTGCCCCCTGTATACTCTTTTTATTGATCTGCTCTTACCCTGTTTTATCAGAATGAGCATTTAGAGATAAAAACTTCCCCCTAAGTTTTGCTTTGGCTGCATTCCACAAATTTCGTGTATTTTGTTGGTGAAATATTTTTTCCCTAAAGCATTTTTTTGGCTTCCTTAACAGTTTCTGCTTAGTTCCTTTCAAATACAATAAAATGCTGCCAATCTGCCTACTGGATTACCTTGCAAGTTATCATTAGTTACAAATTCAGAGTGGAAAATTCAACCAGATTAGATCTTTATGAGGACTAAGAGGAAGAGAACTATCCCAAATGTAGTCATGTTTATTTAGTTTGACAGTACAGTCTGCTTACTCTCAGCACTGTGCATTTTCTTCTATACCGTACAAACTTTGGTGGAACGATAAGTATTTTGTTCTAGCAAATAAGAATTTTTAAAATTGTTATGCCAGAAGAGTAGTTAGAAGATCTCACAGGAGGTTTCATTTCTTAAAGAATATGGCTATAGTTTAATTTTTGAAAGCATTAATTTCCTGAATATTTTTCCTCTTAGAGGAATAAATTTATTCTGAAGTTTTCTTCAGTTCAAATAAAGATTTTATTAATTTTTACTAATTGTAAAAACATGAGAAAACTGAGCTTTGGAAATGCCTAAAAACAGTGAAAGAGATGTGCAATATAGAAGACCTCGTAGTTACCAAATGAATTTGAATTTCATCCTATTTGAATTTGTATTTTCAAGGAAGTTTTATTTATTATGATCCATTGATTTTTTTTGATGGGAGGGTGTCTGACTAATATGTTTAAGAACATAATTTTATTTTAGCATTAACATAAGGCAAATATTTTATAGATGGCACAGTGGATAAAGCACTGAGCCTGGAATCTGGAAGACCTGAGATCAAATTTGGCCTTAGCAGTGTATTCCTGGGCAAGTCACTTAATCCTGTTTTCCTCAGTTTCCTCATTTGTAAAATGAGCAGAAGGAAATGGCAAACCATTCCAGTATCTTTGCTAAGAAAACTGCATATAGTAGTACAAAGAGTCAAGAACTGAACAACAACAGAAAAAATTTTTATGGGTGTTAATAGTTTATAGCTGTTAAAACTACTGGTGTCTTGTCACCAAATTGCCTTCATTGAGCTGATTGGTTGTCAATAAAATGTTTTGATGGTTCTTTTGAAGATTTTATGTTTAGCAGTTGGTGTTTGGCATGGATGGAATATGTCAATAGGTTTCAGAATAGAATTGGAGTGCATGGAGACAATTCATACAGACTTTCTCTTGGCGACTGTTAATGTTTATTCAGTGCCTTGAAGATAGAGCTATGGAAATTTCAAGCACTGCTGTTTTTGTTATTAGGAAACCTTAGAATTTGAATAGAAGAGCAGAGTACATATGGCTTTACTTTCCCTAGACATTGTTTTAATCCTCAACTAAGCTTCAAGTAATTTAACCTCATTGATTGCTGTTCTTAATATCTCCCCCAATTGGTCACACATTAGTTAGGCTTTAAGAGATCAGGTTAAGTTTTCTTAATATAAAGAAATTGCTTCTTTTACTATAACCTTCATTTCCACCCCATTGTTGTGTACAGATTTTTTTTTTTAAGCCTCAAAAACATAGTCTGGAAATGAGGAATAAAGTACTTGACAATCATAGTCTTAACTGAGAAGTATGAAGGGTGAAGGTAAAAGGATTTCCTTATTCATTAAAAATGACATTTCTTTGCATATATGTCCAGGGGACATTTTTAGACCCCTCACAGTTGAAAAACTGCACAATGTGTAATGCAAAGAACTCTGGTTTTATAGTCTGGAGCAACTTAGAGCTTTGAATAGTCCTTAAATTTTAAGCTTGTAGAAATCACTTAATCTCTCTGTGCCTCTGTTTCTGTTTCTGTAAAATGAGAACAAATGTATACTAGCTCTTCCATAGGGCAGCTATATGGAGAGCTCTGTAAAAATTCAAGTACTATACACATGTGAGTTAGAATGTCTCAACAATAATTGAAACACTTGATGAAATAAGCAGGGAATCTTAATTGTTGATCCAGGCTCTTAGAAGAGAATAACTTGTGTGGTATGGAGGTTATTTAAATATATTTTTTTCTCATAATCTTAAAGCCTTCCCATTTGTTTATCTAACTAATGCCTACACAAAATTCTCTATTGGTGATGTCTAGAATCGTGATGTGATCTTTTACAATTAATTCTGATTCTGCCCTAGCCTGGTGGGTGGGATGCCTTGGAAAAATGCCCTACCCTGAGAGCAGAGACTTATGTTTCTTTCTCTGCAGCCTTCATCTCAAATGTTAAAGTAGCATAGAAACAGTGGTGATAGGGGAGAGGGGCCCAGATTTGTAACCTCTTTGGTTTAGGGAGCTCCAGCAAGGGAAAAGCTTGCTGTATAAGATTGATCTAGTTCTGGTGTACAACTCACCAAGTGGGATATTTTAGGAATAAATGAAGTTGCCTTCACAGTTGATATTTTTTAAATTAATTATAACGTTTACTTTTTATTTTATAATTTTTCCCCTGTAGTTTGGTTACCTGCCCCCTTTTCTAGCATTCCCAGTTTTTATTTTGGACCATTGTTTCAGAGAGCATCATAACTAACAAGTAAATGCCCAGTTTTTATTTTTCTTTTGAAAGTTAGATAAATTTAGATTCTGGGAAGACAGGTTGACACTAGAACGTAGGATTCGTTGCTGGTAGTTTATAAAACTTGGGTTCATGATCTATTCAGAATTTGTCAGACAATCAGTATTTTTTTCCATTCACACACATGCGCATACACCTCAGTAATAACAATTTGGACAATTGCTACATTTTTCTTTCTAAAAGAACCTATAGTTAGGTATCTTTTATGAATTACATTTGTATTATTTCTTAGAAGGTGTAATATCAGAAGTCTGGCAATATATAGGAAAAAGCCTGCAAAATTCTTGGGTTTGAAAAGGCAACATGGTGTAATGGTTAGAGCACTGAACTCTGAGTAAAGAAGACTTGAATTTGAACCTTGCCTCTCTCTTGTATACATTTGGTATGTGACCCAGAGTATCAAAAGATTTTATAATGTATACACATGTATGTATATAGCTATCTATTATATGTGTGTGTGTATGTATATGTATATATATATATATATATATATATGAAAACTTTAAAACTCTATAAAGACAAGCTATTATTACTGTTGAAGTTGAAAAGAAGTAAAGGAAGGATGATCAAAAGTCTATATCTAAGGAAAGGGCAAATAAAGGAAAATAGTAGATTTCATTTTATTTTATTTTATTTTATTTTATTTATTTTATT
>NW_025385074.1:0-3879 GCF_016433145.1 Gracilinanus agilis
ATTAATTATATTATATTATATTAATTATATTATATTATATATAAATTATACAAAGGTAGGGAGGTGGGAGATGGAGTCTATAGAGTGCAAGGAATTGCAAATAGGCCAGTTTCTGCTGGGTCATTGAGCTCAGGAAGGAGAGTAATGTCTAATGAGGCTGGAAAGTTAGGTTGGGTTCAAGTCATGAAGAGTTTTAAAGGCCAAGTGGAAGATTTTATATTTTATTCTAGAGTCAAGAAGAAACTACTAGAGCTTCTTAAATAAGAGAATGGGAGCTATAGACCTTAGCGGTGGCATGGAGCTATGGGAAAAGCTCCCTGGTCACAGAGGTTGTGGGTTCAAATCCCACCTCTGGTGTTTACAGTCTGTGTGACATTGGACGAGTTCCTTGATTTCCCTGGGCCTCGGGGACCTCATCAGCAACATGGAGCAGTTGGAATAGATGATATTTGGAGGCTCTTCCAATTCTTGATCTATGGCTCTTGTTTTAGGAATTTGTTATTGGCCAAGATGACTTCTTCTCCCCTAGTTATCTTGCATAGAATTCAAATATTCATAGATTTTGAGCAGGAAGGAGCCTCAGAGGCCCAACCTCATTTAATAGACGAGACCCAACAAGTGATGTATTGGAAGCCAGCAGCAGCAGCAGAGGGAGAATTTGAACCCACATTCTTGGACTCCAGACTTCGTCCTCTTTCTATTATACCAAGATAGAGGGCAGGGCGAGGAAGCCCTCCTGCCTTTCTTCAAAATTCTGGTACCACAGTCCCTGACCCCGAGTGGTAGGATTTGTACTAAGCATTAGGAGCCCAGATTGTTGTTAAGTGTTTCAGTTGTGTCCGACTCCTCAGGCTCCTATTTTTGGTTTTCTTGGTAATGACCCTGGAGTGGTTTGTCATTTCCTTTTCCAGCTCATTTTAAAGATGAGGAAGCTAGGTAAAAAGGAAGTGTCTTTATCCAGATTTGAACTTAGGAAGTGAGTCTTTCTGACTCCAGGCCTGATGCTCTTTGCCCTATGGCACCACCTAGTGGCCCAGAAACCCAGATGTGACAGTTCAAATACCAGCCTGAACTTTACTGCCCATTCTCAAGGCCAGATGCCACTAATAATGAAGTTGTTGGAATTTCTTTGAAAACAAAGTACAAGGGGGAAGCTAGATAGCTCTATGGATTGAGAGCCAGGCCTGGAGATGGGACGTCTTAGGTTCAAATGTGGCCTTAGACACTTCCTAGCTATGAGACCCTGGGCAAGTCACTTAACTCCCATTGCCTAGCCCTTCCCATTCTTCTACTTTTTTTTTAACATTTATTAATAATCATTTATAAACTGGTTACATGTTTCATGCTCCTACTTTCCCCTTCACCCCCCGCACTCCCCCCACCCATGGCCGACGCACATTAACACTGGTTTTGTCATGTGTCCTTGATCAAGACCTATTTCCCAATTGTTGGTGGTTGCATTGGTGTGGTAGTTTCGAGTCCACATCCCCAATCATGTCCACCCCGACCCATGTGTTCAAGCAGTTGCTTTTCTTATGTTTCCTCTCCTGCAGTCCTTCCTCTGAATGTGGGTAACATTCTTTATCATAAATCCCTCAGAATTGTCCTGGGTCATTGTATTGCTGCTGGTACAGAGGTCCATTACATTCAATTTTACCACAGTATATCAGTCTCTGTGTACAATGTTCTTCTGGCTCTGCTCCTTTCGCTCTGCATCAGTTCCCGGAGGTCTCTCCAGTTCACATGGAATTCCCTCAGTTTATTATTCCTTTGAGCACAGTAGTATTCCATCACCAACATATACCACAATTTGTTCAGCCATTCCCCAATTGAAGGGCATACCCTTGCTTTCCAGTTTTTTGCCACCACAAAGAGTGCTGCTATAAATATTTTTGTGCAAGTCTGTTTATCTATGATCTCTTTGGGGTACAAACCTAGCAATGGTATGGTTGGATCAAAGGGGAGGCATTCTTTTATCTCTCTTTGGGCATAGTTCCAAATTGCCCTCCAGAATGGTTGAATCAGTTCACAACTCCACCAGTAATGCATTAAGGTCCAATTTTGCCACATTCCCTCCAACATTCATTACTTTCCCCTGCTATCATTTTAGCCAATCTGCTAGGCATGAGGTGGTACCTCAGAGTTGTTTTGATTTGCATTTCTCTAATTATTAGAGATTTGGAACACTTTCTCATGTGCTTATTGATACTTTTGATTTCTTTACCTGAAAATTGCCTATTCATGTCTCTTGCCCATTTATCAATTGGGGAATGGCTTGATTTTTTATACAATTGCTTTAACTCCTTGTATATTTGAGTAATTAGACCCCTTTCAGAGTTTTTCGTTATAAAGATTTTTTCCCAATTTGTTGTTTCCCTCCAGATTTTGACTATATTGTTTTTGTTTGTACAAAAGCTTTTTAGTTTAATATAATCAAAACCATTTAATTTACATTTTGTGATTTTCTCTAACTCTTACTTGGTTTTAAAGTCTTTCCTTTCCCAGAGATCTGACAAGTATACTATTCTGTGTTCACTTAACTTTTTTATAGTTTCCCTCTTTATATTCAAGTCATTCACCCATTCTGAATTTATCTTGGTGTAGGGTGTGAGATGTTGATCTAGACCTAATCTCTCCCATATTGTTTTCCAAATATCCCAGCAGTTTTTGTCAAATAGTGGATTCATGTCCCAAAAGTTGGGCTCTTTGGGTTTATCATACACTGTCTTGCTGATGTCATTTATCCCCAGTCTATTCCACTGATCCTCCTCTCTATCTCTTAGCCAGTACCATATTGTTTTGATGACTGCTGCTTTATAGTATAGTTTAATATCTGGTACTGCTAGGCCCCCTTCCTTCACATTTTTTTTATTATTTCCCTTGATATTCTTGATCTTTTGTTATTCCAAATGAAATTTGTTATAGTTTTTTTCTAATTCAGTAAAGAAGTTTTTTGGTAGCTTGATAGGTATGGCGCTAAATAGGTAAATTAATTTGGGTAGAATTGTCATTTTTATTATGTTACCTCCACCTACCCATGAGCAATCAATGGCTTTCCAATTGTTTAAATCCAGTTTTATTTGCTCGGAAAGTGTTTTGTAGTTGCTTTCATATAATTGCTGTGTTTCTTTTGGTAGGTAGATTCCTAAGTATTTTATATTGTCTAGGGTGATTTTAAATGGTGTTTCTCTTTCTACTTCTTGCTGCTCAAGTGTGTTGGAGATGTATAGAAATGCTGATGATTTATGTGCATTTATTTTGTATCCTGCAACTTTGCTAAAGTTGTTGATTATTTCTACAAGCTTCTTAGTTGATTCTCTAGGATTTTTTAAGTAGACCATCATATCTGCAAAGAGTGATAGCTTAGTCTCCTCCTTGCCCACTTTGATACCTTCAATTTCTTTTTCTTCTCTAATTGCAACTGCTAGTGTTTCTAGTACAATGTTAAATAATAGAGGTGATAATGGGCATCCTTGTTTCACTCCTGATCTTATTGGGAAGGCTTCTAATTTATCCCCATTGCATATAATGCCTGTTGATGGTTTTAGGCATATACTGTTTATTATTTTTAGGAAAGGTCCTTCTATTCCTATACTTTTCAGTGTTTCTAGTAGGAATAGATACTGTATTTTGTCAAAGGCTTTTTCGGCATCTATTGAGATAATCATGTGATTTTTGTTTGTTAGACTGTTGATATGGTCAATAATGTGGATGGTTTTCCTAATGTTGAACCAACCTTGCATTCCTGGTATAAATTCCACCTGATCGTGGTGAATGATCTTCTTAATTACTTGCTGGAGTCTCTTTGCTAGTATTCTATTTAAGATTTTTGCATCTATGTTCATTAGGGAGATTGGTCTATAGTTTTCTTTCTCTGTT
>NW_025385075.1:0-3548 GCF_016433145.1 Gracilinanus agilis
AGAAAGAAAGAAAGAAAGAAAGAAAGAAAGAAAGAAAGACTCAGCTAAGACTCAGAAACCTGCTGGGGATGGAAGGAGTAAGTCACAGGCAGCTCTAAGCAGGATGGCACAACTCCAAAGGATAGACCCTGGCTGCAACCTATTTGCCTAACAGATGAACCTTTCCACCAGAGTTTGCAGGTCACTTCTATAGCTACCCTTCAGGAGACAAGTTTGCTGAGAGCTCAATGTTGTCCTTTTGTTTTGAAGCATTATCTTAAGCCTAGTTGGAAGAGATTTTCAGAGAGTTTTGAGCTTTTGTGCCCCTGCTCCACCATCTTGCATTTGCCTCTCCCTCTTCTTTTAGCCATTTCATAAATGGCTTCTCTACAAAGCTCTAACCTAAGCATGAGAGTAAGGGAAAGAGACCAAAGATCAAAATCCCTGCTTTGGGGGAGTGTACAACCTAGATCACCACTGTGGGAGCCAAATAATCCCCAAAAGTGGATGGTCCAGAAGATTGTTCTCTGCTTGCTTCATAGTGTCAGATCTAGCCTTCATGTTTTAACATTTATGGGTAAGGCAGAAGAATGTGCTTCTAGAAGGGCTTTCATTTCTGCAGCACCACGGCCTCTTGTTTCAAGATGAACATAGTTCTTTTAGTTCGTGCCTCTAATTAGCTCAACTCATTTCTCATATTCCTTATTTGTAGAATAAATGGGTTGCAATGGAAATTTCAAAGTCCTTCCACCAGTGGCATTCTTCAATACTATGACTTTATGCTGTATTTGAGAGGTAACATCATGGGGTAATGAATAGAGAGGAGTCTTGGAGGCAAGAAGACATGAGTATCAATGCCGCCTCTGACCCATAAGGAATATATGTCCATGAACAAGTTGATGACTCCCTCACTGCTCCAGGCAAGTCTCTGAGACTAGAAATCGCAGAAAATGTATTAACCTGCATTTTTAGTACAAGGAGTTTCCTCACCTACACAAATCTAACCCAGAAGTTTAATCAGAACTCTTTAATGGTTCATTTTTCTCTATTTGACGATTTCTATCCAGGAGAGGGCAGTGCTGCCTATAAAATCTGAGCGATAGATGTGGCTTTTTTTCTGTAAACTTTGAGCCAATTTTAGAGAATTGTTTAGGGCAGATTATACTTTATCATTGTATAGGATACAGGATGCCTACAACACTAGAGTAAAGACATTTATCTGTTCAACTCATTCAACATCAGATTTTGTTTTCCACCATGGAATGCCCAAATCAATGAACGTTAATTGTCTAAAAAGTATATACAGTCCTGTGCCACATGCTGGAGATACAAAAAGACAGAAATGAAACAGTCCCTACCCCCAAGGAGCTTACATTCTACTAGACAGTCTTTGCCCCTTTGCTCACTAGGGAAGAAATTTAATGTCTCTAAGGAGAGAACAGGCTTAGAGAGACGAAGAAAAATAGAGTGGCAAAAGGAAGGAGCCCTAGATTTTATATCAGGAGACAGAGAATAAAGTTCTAGCTCTACCATTTGTTAGCTATATGCTTTGTGTAAGTTAATTACCTTAACTGTGCTCTAAGCTCCACATCTATAAAATTGGAGGGTTTGACTAAATAATTTCTGAAGTCTTTCTTGGACCCTCTTTCCTTAGGAGGGTTCCTTCCTGAGGGCCTAGAAATTGGCCCTTAATTACCTATTTTAGAGAGGAGCAGATGGCAAGAGTTAAATACTAAACCAGTTGTAACCACTTTGTAGCCTGAATATCTGAAATTATATCCTTTTTTAAAACCCTTACTTCCTGTCTTAGTATCAATACAAAGTATTGATTGATTTCAAGGCAGAAGGGCAATATGAACTAGGCAATTGCCCAGGTCATGTGTCTGAGATAAGATTTGAACCTAGGACCTCTGACCTCCAAGCCTACCTCTCTATTCACTGAGCCCCCTATTTATCCCTGAGATTATATTTGTTAGCAGATAGAATAATCCATTATTGCCTGTTTCCTTATCTCTCCCCCCCCCCAATAAATAAACATATGTGGGAAAGGAGTTGAATTAGTTTGCCACTGAAGCACCTTTCAACCCTGATATTCTGATCATGACCTAGAAGAAAGGTTGACAAGTTATTCCAAGTACCAAGTCACCACTGGAAAACCTTGCATTTGGAAGAGAAAGGAGATGATTGCGTGCTTAATAGGGAAATAAAATTAAAAGATACAAGAAGAAAGATGCTAGCCCTTGAACACAAAAAGCAGCTGTTCTTGAAGGGATTCTAAGACATGAAGGCTATTGTTGGGTTTTTGTTTTGTTTTGAAACTGGGTCTCCTTAGCTCACCCAGAGGAAAGGTGCAATGAACATTCAGGGCTGATTCCAGTGTGATTGATATGGGAAGCTTTAAACTTCACCAATTTTTCCAACCTAGGCCAATTTGCCCCTCCTTAGGTCACCTGTTGGCCCTTTGCTTCTGGGACTTACCTTATTAGTATTGAGTTTTGTATGAATGCCAGATCCATTTTAGCCCTCCTGAAGCACAGAACTCCTGAACTCAAGTAATCCACCAGCCTCAGTCTTCCCCAGGAGTTCCAATTCCAAGGAGAGGTTATAAGCAGGTACCACCATGGCCAACTAAATCTTGAGTTTTTTTCATATCTGAGAAGAATGTATTTCCCAATTCCTCTTCTTCCTATTGGAATTCTTAATGACAACATCCATTATAAACATTAGATGCTTAAAAAAATTGATAGCTATGTTCAGTGGAAAGAGAATTGGTTTCAGAATTAGCAGACCTGAGTTCAAATTCTACCTCTCTGAAAATTATTTACCTATGGGACATAATCTATAACGGATAATTTCATTACACTTAACAGTAATAATGGTACAATGGTGCTAGGTCCCTCCATTGAATGAATCAAAGGGCAACTACATCTCAGAATTCTTTTTCCATCCAAGCTGGCCAATACTACTGATAATCTTCTTAACCCATGGGAGGTCAACTATAATGGAGATGGAGGTGTTGTTCTGTGATCCACAGAGATAGAAATCAAATGGAAAACGAAACTCCAGAAAAACAGAATCTTCTGACACTAGCTAGTCCCTAGTGTGGGGAAAAGGAAAACATTGTAATGTGCTTGTCAACAGAAAGTAAATTCTTTATGAGCTTTAGAAGAAGAGAGATTCTCTTTTCTTTTGATATTGCCAAAGTCAAGATCCAAGGACATAAGGTTTTCAAAGCTCTGGGGAGATGGTTCCTCACTTGCACAGGCTTCTATAAAAATGACTCATCCAAAGTACAGGGAGAATCCCCACCTCCTCTGATTGACTGTCAAATCATATTCCCGACAGGCCTGCAAAGCTCTTTCCCAGACCCTCACAAATAGAATTGCTTGTCCCTTGCCCTCTGAAAGCTTTCCAGGATTATCTCATCCCAAACTTTCCACTTCTTCATTACCATCAATGACACCAGGAACCTATGAATCTTTTCTGATTACATCCTGGGAACTAGTTTTGTATATCTGTGTGTGTGTCTCTTCTCTCTCTCTCTCTCTCTCTCTCTCTCTCTCTCTCTC